>NW_004955485.1:5437468-5443469 GCF_000276665.1 Chinchilla lanigera | reverse complement strand
TTTCTTTCTTTCTTTCTTTCTTTCTTTCTTTCTTTCTTTCTACCTCTAATCCTTTCTTAAATATCATTCTATTGTTGGAAATTAACACAAATTTTTATGTTTACCACAAGGGGATATGTGCTTATAAAAAGTCAAACAGAACTATATTTGGCCATTTTGTGCACAATAAGATCTTAATCATCTGAAGGCATGTTTAAGTGAAATGACTAGCTAAAAGAGCTTAGTGAACTCACATTTATCTGAAAAGAATATTTTCAATGTAAAAAGAGATGATTGAAATCCCCTATACAAACTCAGGCTATTTCAGTTAAGATTTTTCTATGATTGACTGAATAACCTATGCTGAAAGTCACCCTACTAAGTGCTTATGGGAACTATGGATGAGAAAAGAGACATGAGGCTAAAATTAAAGGATTTTCCTACTTAGAAAAGTCATACATCATGATTTTGGTGATAAAATAACAGCAAAAATTTCTTCTCTTTTCTCACAAAAGATGTGCAATATCAGAAATGCTGCACTGTGCCCATTTGACATTCTCATAGAAAGTCTGGGCACACTTTCGCCCTTCTCCAAAGTGTGGTCCCTGGACTTGCAATACTGGCAACTCAAGGAAATTTCAGGGTCATAGATCTTAATCCAGACCTATGGAATTTTTACACGACCTCCTGGAATTTCATAATCACAGTAAATCTTGATATTTTGTGCTTTGATTATCAAGTTTTTGAGGAGCTTGGAGCACACATAAATTACTTGCTTTCATTTAACTCAGCATCTGTCAATTTTGCTTTCATGTACTTAAAATATCAAGGACACAGACCTAAGTATACAATCATGGTTCTTACTTCCAGCCCTATTGACCATATTCTTTTGAAAATTTTGCACAATGTATGGTTTCCATGTAAACATTGAAATAATTACCTTTGAGTTTTCAGGGTCTTATATGAAAGAGAGACTTTAAACTATAAATAATAGCTCTGAAATTCAAGAACTCAATGCATTTAAGACCCTTTAATTTCTGCCTTTAATTTCTCAACCACAGCATTTATTTCCCTTATGCTTAAGGATTTCCGTGTTTGTGATACATCACCATGTTATGTAGGCCTATGTGAGCTGTAATTTACATAAACTTATTCTATTTTTCGTGTAATAATATCCATTTATAGCTCAGTTTATAATATATTTTCTACTTGAGAGTAATAAAACTGCATTTTGTTAACAAAATGTCTGTAATTTGGTTTTGTTAGTGAATCATATTAGCCTCATTATTCAAAATTAGTGAGGCTTTACCACATATGTCAGGCTACAGATGCCAGCCAGAATGGTGGGTATAATATCAGCACTGACTGTGCAGTGTGTAGTTTGTTTAGAGATCACATGATCCAGGAGTGTGTGAAGCTTGCTTCCTCAAATTTAAGTTCTCTCACGGACTTGACACTTGGGTAGGGTAGGAGGTGATCCATTTTGTGTTAGACCCTTGTGGTCCTTTGAGAAGAGGATTCCAAAGTATAGTATCTGAAAAACAAAATGCATTTTTCCAGGGTCTCATCCACTGTGAACATTCCTTGGGAGGGAAAAATGGTAGCTAATGCAACACATGCTTCCACAGCTCTGAGAACTTCAGAGTTATCACAGTGCTTGGCACCAGCCCTACACCACGTCGCTGTTGCTTACATTATCACCCCTGTTTAAGGGGTCCTTGGCTAATTCTGCACTTGCCATACATCCAGAATTAGTATATGTCTCACTTGACCTGGTTGCTATGTTCTCCCCGGAGATTTCTAGAGTTCATCCAATCATGCTTCATATCCTTGTTCTCTTTGATCCTTACTTTAGGTAAGTCATGCATCATGAAAGCCTCATCTCCTTATGATTTTCTGTGGTGCATTAGTCACTATCTTATCATTGGGAGAAAAAATACTTAACATCTAGGACTTCAAGGAGGAGAGGTTTATTTTGGCTTACAGTTTCCACGGGTTCAGTCCATGGTCAGGTGTCTCTAAGGCAGAACAGCATGGCAAAGGAAAACTGTGCACTGCATGACAGCCAGGTAGCAGACTGAGAAAGAAGTCAGGGACAGAAATACATTTTCAGGATCACCCTCCCTGTGACCACCTCTAACCATGTCCCACCCCCAGCAGTACATTCAGCCCTGAATTCATTAGTTGACATGCATACCTGACTGCAACTTAGTAGCTCCACATCTCCTAGGCTTAACTTTAATATGTTAAAGGAAAACTCCCTTCCTGTTTTTACTCTGACATCCTCACCTCAGGAAGGGGCACCTAAATTTGTTTTTCCATTATTAAATGCGCCCCAGTGTACATTCTTAGTAATTTAAAAAATTGGCTTTTCCTATTAAATTTTAATATCAGAAATATTTCACATATTTGTTCTGACATATAAAGGTCTTACTATATCCCGCGTACATTTATGCATTATACATACAAAAAAGTGAGATAATAATATCTTCTCAACAATTTTTACCTCACTAGAGGCAACATAAACCCTATTGAAATGCATGTGCTTGGCCCTCAAATCATCTATTTATCTTTTGACTTGGTTCCTCTTATTTCTCACCTTCCAGGTAGAACCCACCTCTGATTCCTACAGCGTCTTCCTACAGCCTATTACCTAAAACTTGTCCTGTCCCCACCTCTTAGGCAACTGCCGTTGATTAAACCACTGCCATCCCTAATGGACAAATGTGCTCCAGCTTCACTTCCCCTTCACCCAGATGGCCTTGTAAAGCAACAGATCCCACTCCCCTCCCACAAGGAGGGTCCTCCAGTGAGTTCTCACTGTGTCAGAGAAAAGGCCAATTCTTGTGGCCCTGCAACAGAAAGGCTTGCAGACATAAATTTTCATGAAAATGGGTTTCCATCTAACACCCTCCCCAATAGTCTCACTGCATTGGCTTTTTTTGTTTGTTTAATATGACAAGCTTATTTTTGCTTCTCAGAAGTTACAATCTTGGGTCTTCACAAACCCTTCTGGTCAATATCTTAGTTTAAATGTTGCCTTCTTCTTAGTGGTCAACATGTCGAAGAACCACACAGTTACTGTCTCCTCATGCTGTCTATAATTGTGGCATAGTTAAATAATTTAGTTGCATGTTTGCTATTTTTCCGGCTTTAGTTTCTATCTTATATTCTTTGTTTTGCTCACCCTCAGTGCTCAGTACTCAGAACAGACCCCAATGTGTCACAGCTGCTCAATAAACTCATCAAGAGCTCATTAAATGGAATTCTTTTATACCTGTATCACACCAAAGCTAAGATGTACCAACCCTTGATCTGTTTTCTCTCTGATCTATCCAATGTACTGAACATTTTTCTCTCTTCTATAATGTGGGCAAGTTCTTCTTTGAATTGTAAAGAAGCATTATGAACCCTGCTGCCCTTCTCATTTTCACTGGGCAACCCCAACCTGGGGAAAGAACACCAGTACCCATTTCTGCTCTGACCCATATTCTAGGAGCGGTGATCATTCTTTGTGCCTAAAATGAGTTTCATCACTGCTTCTCCTCAATTTTCAATTTTTCCATAACCTCTGTCATCAACTTCCTTTATTAAATTAAAGTTCTAAATACACAGCATGACTAGTATTTCCAGGAAAGGATCCTATCTCATATATACAGATAATGAAATATTACAAACTTCTTATATTTCCAGAAATGCCTTGCACTGCAGGTGACTGACAACCTTCAAGTTAGATTATTGAATCGTTGCAGATAAAACTTTAGTGCAGTTGCAAGGCTAATGAATGGTTGCGCTCCTAAAGGGAATCATGGACGCGAAGATGATTTAACCCTGCTCAGTACCTCCAGTAAACCCAACTACAGTGAAATTAAGGAAGAAAGGTGAGGTACCAGAAGACCAAGGCAAGGGAAATGTTTCACTAGTTGAAAGAGAAAAAGAGCGAGTTGGTGTGGGAGTCGGGGGAGGCAAAGAGTAAGAAAATTTCTTCAAAGAGCAGATTAGTGCAGCAAGTTTCCAGGTGTGTTTTACAGACCCCTGGGCGTGGGGCTAAGAGTCTGAAATTTTTCAGAGTTCTAAAGCAAGGCTGATACTGCTGGTCCATGGACTGGAGAGTTTCAGGTAAACAGGAAAGATTCAACTAAAGCAGATTTCCCCAATTTTGTTTGGTTAAAAGAATCAGCTAATATTCCTATTAATATAACTTTCTAGATCACTTTCCTGGAGATTGTGAAACAAAGAGATTTTTATAATTAGGTAAACTTAGGAAATGCTAGCTAGATTTTTTCATAACATTTCCATGACGCTGTTTCTCTGTATTTCCCTCTAAAGCTACCTATTAATTCTATTTTTTTCACTGAAAATTCTTTTTGTTATTTTTCTTTTGTGTTTCAGAGACAGTAAGATTATTATTAAATGTAATTACTTCCTTTCTATTTTTAAGAACCGAGACTACGTACTCTACTTATGAAACTGGTTTTACGTTGGTGTTGACTCAATGAGCTATTCAGACTTCCTTGTACAATTCTATGAGGTTTGTATTCATTCCTTCATTGTAAGGACTTACTCAGGGTCACACCGGCAGACAAACCTGTGGATTTGGGATGTGACTCTTATCTTAGGTTAAAGCCTGGTCCTTTGGACACTGATGCCTGCTTTCCTAAGCTACCACCTCCTCCTGTTGCACTTGTGAGACATGGAGCCTCACTCTGCTGGAGCCTTTGCTCATCTCTCTCTAGTGTCTTCATTTACCCAGGTTTGTGACTCCTGCTCAGGATTTATCTCAGTTCACACATGCTCTCTCTAGGACCCACAGCTTTGAACATCAGCTCTGATTCTGAACAGCATCAGGGCACAGCTGCTCAGCCCAGAGTCTCTGATCTTCATGGACATCTTTCATGTGAGTCTGGAGAAAGCGCCAAAGTATGATGCACAGACATTCCTGATGCAATGCTCTGTAGCACAGCAGGAAAACATATCCCCTTAACTTTTCTCCATCAGAATAGCTGCTCTCTTTAAAGTCACATGGTGGGGCTGGTGAGTGTGGCAATTAGTCTTCTTTGATCGTTCAGCAATGGTTTCCACGGAGTTTCCTCGCATCTGAGTGATTATTAGTACATTTCCATGGACATCATTTGTTTATTAATGGATATGCACTGAGAGCCTGCATGCACTGCACAGGGGACTGGAGTTGTGGCGCTGAGACCAGTTGCATAGACACTGTCTCCAGACCACTTATGATTCAGTGAAGGAAATAATTTCCATTAAGTAAACACAGTAAGTATATGACTGCAATTAGAGTTATAAAAGGAGACATGTTTTAAAAAGTAACAAACAATTTGCAGAAGTTAGGAAAGATCTGGCCAGGTGAATCTCATTTTTCCTTTCATCCTCTTTGGTGGATTACAGTGTTCATATGTGTAAAAGTGTTAACATTTATTGAGCCCTTATTACATGCAAATGGTTTCTAGTAAGCCCTTGATACGGTCTATTACATTCTATCTGCACAGAAGCCGTATGTGTCCTATAAATGAATCACTGTCATGAAACTTGCTTCTTCATTCATGAATTGTGGACAGGGTGCTGCATTGCTGCCGTAGGGAGCCATGGTTCTTATGGCCTATGGAGAGCCAAAGTGTTCATGACACATACCTCATGCAACCTTTGGGCCTGCAAGGAGAAATTGTGGGAATATGTACAGACAAATAGATGGACTGACATCTGCTAGAACAACAGGCCCAAGGGGATTGCGGACGGATTACAAATGGAAGGTCTCTCACAGCACGACCCACTGCTCTGTCCTTGGTCCTGTCTAAAATACTTTCCAGTTGACTTTGGCAAACATTAAAGGGGAGGGTTCAGCATATTTGTGAATAGAAAGAAAAATGCTGAGAAGGCAGCCAACACATTGATTAAAAAAATCAGTATCTAGGGGCTGGGGATTTAGCTCAGCGGCAAAGCGCCTGCCTGGCAAGCGCAAGGTCATGAGTTCGGTTCCCGGTACCGGAGAAAAACCAAAACCAAA
>NW_004955485.1:5422733-5437368 GCF_000276665.1 Chinchilla lanigera | reverse complement strand
AATCTAACTCTATGGAATTTAATGTGCATAAAAGTGAATACCACCTGTACATGTACAGAATGGAGAAGATGGAGCTTAACATTTTTATTTAAGGATTCTCATTGGTGGGAAACTAAACAATGTGGCCACAGTCTAGGATGACAGGTAGAAACCTCCATGGGATTTTTGTTTCAATAAGAGAGGTGCAGAATTTAGGGGGGAAATTTTAAAAACAAAAGTGCTAAGAGACACTGGAGCTTCATCTGACAGGGTCCTTCATGAGAAGGAGCCTGTGTTGTGGTCTGAGTGTCTGCCCCCCCCACACACCTGGTCTGGAAGCCGACCTTGGATGCAGTCGCAGGAAGAGGTGGACAGTGGAAAGTGAGTAGGGCCTGAGGGCCCTGACTCATGTGTGCAATTTGTGCCTTTACAGCAGAGTTTTGAGGGAGCCAGTTTGCTCCTCCTGCCACCGAGGACTCACAGAGGACACCATCTGTGAAGAACAGGTCCTTGCTAGACACTGAATCTGCTGATGTCTTGCCTGTGGACTTTATTGCCTCCCAAACAGTGAGCAACACATTTCTGTCCAAGGACAGGTTAAGACACCATGGCACATAGTTTTGGTACCTTACAGGGACTTTACCATAGACTAAAGAAGCCATTTAGAGGAGACAAAGTAGGATGGAGAAAAGCTTAAGAATATGTTCCATTAAACAGTGAATAGAAACAAGTTATTTAAAGAACATGGGACCCAGGCGGTTGTGAACCATGTTAGCATTGAGCTCTCCAGAGGCAGGCGGCATGACCTCAAGCATGGTTGTGTGGTGGTGGCAGTGGGGTTGGGGTGTTGGATAGTACCACTGGACACAGGAGAGGAAGTCTGAGGGAATGACTGCTATTATTCCCAATTTTACAGATGAGATAGCAGAGGCTTAGAAAGCACTAGTGACTCTAGCCTAGTTAAGAACTTTTAAAGACATAAAGACGGAGGGAGAACAGAGAAAGTGAAAGTGCTTAGGGAATTCTTCAGAAAGCAAACCAGGAAGCAGTGCAAACAGACAACAAGCAACAGAAAGAACTACAGGTAAGAAGGTTTTGGTCTGATTGTATAGCTGCCACTCTAGCATATGCTTTGAAAACTTGGTCTTATTCAGTATTTTTAGCAATGTTTTTTCAAATATAAAAATGAAGAGACAGCATAGGCACAATTAACAGAGCAGAGCCAGGACTGAGCCAGGAAGGGCTCAGACTCCAGACTCTGCTAATAACCTACCCTCTGCTGGTCCCAAGGGTCTGGAGACGCAAGAACCGAGAGGTTAGAATTGAAAGGAAAAGGGCACTTGTGCTAGGAGAACAGCACCAATTGCTGCAGGAGTAAAATTGACAGTGTCAACCAAGGCATTGCCTGAAGGATCCAAGTGGTCAGGATGAGCTGAATGAAGTTCCTGGAGTAATTAAGCCTATGGCAGTCCCTGCAGAGCAATGGCTATAAAGTCAGCTAATATCCACTTCCCCTGGGAGTGAGTCGTTAGCCACACAGTATCAAAATTCTTAAACAAATAGATGGTTGTCCTTATATCTGTGTCCTTTCAGAAAATTACCACTCTGCTTGAGTGCTATTTTGACCTTTTATTGCGACAGGGCTGCTCTCAGTTTTCAAGGAAAATAATCATTGAGGACAAACAGGATGCGCACAAGTACCTGGAACAGCACGGCCATCATAGAAACACTGGAATTTGTATTGTTGTCATTCCTCCCTGCACAAGGTTTACATATTTTTTCTCTTGTAGACTTCACACAGACTTTATCTTTCTCCTCAGGTTCCTAGAGGGAAAAAATCATCATTCCTTCTGATACTAGACTTAGTTTTGGGGAAACCAAGGCTGGAAGGATACCATCTGAGTCTTCAACATCAAAGACCAAACCACAAAGGATAACCTGAGGCTAAACTGCTTCTCAGAGCCTGTGTTCTCCCAGCTTGCTGCCTCTCCTACTTAAGACACAGAAAACATTCTGTTATCTAAATTCTTCATTGAGAACATAAAGTGTGCTCTCCTCCAGCAGGCCAAGGGCTCACTGGTGGAAAAAGAATCCCAAGCCTACCCTGGTGGGTTCTTGCAGCTGGAAATCTCTTCTCTTCAAAGCAACTACCGCTTCATCAGTTAATCTCCTGTTCCTTGGCATCTTGCTGTGTGCTGCTTTATTAAGAGGAATTTGTTCTTCAGTTTCCTGCAGTGATTTCAAATTCCCAAGCTTATTGCAGTGCTTTACTTTATAGCATCAATTACACCCCACTTCCTAAGGTTGTGAAAGATTTAGAACTACATCTTCATGGAATCCTTGGATGTCAGATGACACCAGCTTGAAACAACACTAACTGTGTCATTGAAAATTCCCGTGTGAGATACTAGAGGTGGGGCAGCAGGAGAAGTGCAGTGAGAACTTTAGAGTCCTTTAGAGTCTTGGCCTGGTCTCAATACTTAGGGAGTTCCTTACCGTGGGGATTACAAAGGTGGCAGGAACCTAACAATGACTGGGTTTCCCTGGCAGAAGCAGTTCCACATTCTCAGGGGTCACGCTTCACTCCTGCAACCTCTAATTAGAGTCATGCAACTCTTCTTGGTGGAGTGGTGACTTTCAGGTGCACTGTTTCCAAGGAAAACTACTGCTGAGGCTCACCTCATCTCCAGGGCTATGTGGTAGGGGCCTATCTTGGGCTGTGTTTATTTTCTGATAGTCTAGCAATTCGTCCTGGGAAGCAGCTGGGAGAATCATACATTTCCAAATGGGCGTCAGAGAAGATGGTAATGAACTGATAAATGGAACTCCTGTACTTTATTTTTTATTAATAAATGTTTATTAAAAAGCAACTGTGCTGTCCTTTATAAAAAGGAAAATTGAGGCTCAGAGAACATAATAAGCTGATATGTTATCACACTGAAAGTAAACCAGGATACATTTTGTTCATTGCTTTTAGTTGCCTACATAACCCATACTGATCACTGAGAGAACAGTAATATACCAGTTCATTTTATTGTATTTTGTTTTTTTCAATTTTATATCTTCAATTCAATTTGCCTTTACAATTTAACAATCAAATTTGGTGGACTAATAAAAAACAATAAGTCAAGTGAGCATCCTCTGGCTTTTGAAGTAATTTGATTGAGTTAACAGGACAAAAGATGCAAACCTCATTTATGACAATAGTTGAGAAAAAACCAAGGCTTTTGCAAGGCTTATCAGTCACACAGAATTGTAACCTTCTCCTTTTCAGGCAAGAGTATTGACAGGAGGTTGGCAGACACCATGGATGATGTGACTTGAAGCTCCTATATCTGTCTGTCTCTCTAGCTTGAACTTTTTTTTTTTTTTTTTTTTTTTTTTAGTACTGGGGATTGAACCTACAGCCTTTGTACTAAGCTATATCCCCAGTTTTCTTGCAGCCACCCAGGTTGGGCTTGAACTTGCAGTCCTCCTGCCTCAGCCTCTCATAGTGTTGGACTATAGTTGTGCACCAGCATCCCAACTCGGTCTCAATCTTTATCATCAATCTGTAGCTTCATTTGAGTTATAAAATAGTAGAATTATCTATTAGTAGATTAATACTTTTTTATTTCATATGAATATTTTGTAAAGAAAAGAATATGTTTCTTGTTTTTCCTTCTGGCTGTGATAGTAATAGCAATATCCAAAAGGAGAAAAAGTTGAGGAGTGTGATCTGTGATCCATGTTTTCAAAAAGATCACTCTTTAATAGCAGGAGACATAGTGAATGTTTGAAATCTAGATTCCGATAGAAACCTTGCTGGAAATTCAGTGTATTTATTGAGCAAGCTGTGTCTGAGAACAGCTACATATATGGAGGATATGTCTCAGTCTAGGTTTTCAGATGAACAATACAGAGACCCAGGTTAAGAAGGGTAGAGAGAATACACCTGGGACACGATCATGCTGCAGTGACCAGTGAAGAAATCCTAGAATAAAAGTTTTAGAGAAGAGAAATTTCTACCTGCTGAGTTCCAATTCTGTCTCATACATTGTACTGGATGCTTTATTAACAATATACTCTTTCCACTTATGAAACTAGGTATAACTGTGTGCCCTCTGATATGCCAAACTCTAACCGCATTAAGTAACTGTCTCATGTTCTCAATGCTAGCAAGGATATCTGAGATCAGAATAAGGTTTGTCTGATTCCAAAGCCCAATACTTTCCATTACTCTGTGACAAGTACTCATTGGAACAACGTCTATGTATAACTAAGATCTAATCCAATCCACAGGAATGTCAAAATTACTTTTGTAAGGTTTTACAGGCCGAGTGTAATCTGTAAGACATAAGTTAAGCTCAATTCTTAATGACTTATAGGGACAATGCAATATAGATGTTCCCAACCCAACCTCTGAAATTCAACCCTTGTGATTTTAAGTCCTATGCCAGTCACTTGCTGGCTGTGTGTTGCAAGGTTATTTCATGACTCTGAGTCATAGTCTTCCTACTGTATTATTCAGTCTTGTTAGGAAAAGATGGGTGATTTGAAGGAAGTTTAATAAATGGCTTTATTTTTAGTACAAAGATATGGGCAGTTTCCTGGAAACCAGTAGGAAGGCTCATTCTTCACAGCTACAGTATTGCTAGGAGCTGTCATTTCTCTAAGGCCGAAGAGGCTGGAGGGAGAGAATATCCTCACAGGAAGAGGAAAGAGAGCTGTGTAGATGCTACAGGCACCCATCACGACAGCATCCATCCCGAGGGGACTCCACAAGGGGGAGCCGGAGAATAAGTCTCCTAACGTAACTCTGGCCCTGTCCTGCTCCCACTGGCAGAACTGAGAGCGAAGGGGACAGGGGGAACAGTAGCCTGACAGGTGGGTTTCTAGGTAGCATTGCAGAAGACTGGGGATCTAGAACCAAAAACAGGCATCTACAAACGGAGAGTTTTGCAAGGATTGTGTAAATTAGAATGTGAAAGTGCTGAGCTTGACACCAGCGTCTTTTGCTTAAATCTGGAGATGAAGTGAACCGAGGATGCTTTACTCCAGTATTCTTATGTGGTAAATGGAGATCAACATGTTTATTGGCAACTCTCTTGTCTCTTGTCCAATGGTACAGGTAGAGACAAAATTGTGGCTAAAATGCAGGTCTTCCACCTAGTTGCTATGGACTTAATTTAGTAACTTGTCTGTCTAAAAATGAGGGCACAGAGTCAACCTCAGTCCGAAAGAGGTGGACAGAGTGAGCTCTGTGACCTGAGTTCATGTCTCAGCGAACCTTCTACAGCACCCCAGGGCTCCCACCATGTGTTCTCAGCATGTGCCCTGTCATGTGGGTGTTTCCAGAAGGGACCATGATTTCCTGGCTCAGTTAGCACTCTAGCTCCAAGCATCTGTCTTCCTAATGTGTTTTTTTTTTATGTAGATGAGACAATACCTTGTATAGTTCAAGGACAAACAAACAAACAAACAAATGAAGGAACCCTTATTACAGACACAACAATCTGAAGACAAATCCTTTCAGATCAAGATGTCAGAGTAGTCTACATCAGAGTAGGAAGCAAAAACAGGACATTTAAAAAGCAGCCTTCCCTTCCCAGGAATAAGGATGGTGCACAGGGACAGCAAAGAGCCAGGGCCCTTCAGGATAAATACCTGGAGCCAATTAAGTGTTGGCAAAATATACCAGTTTGCCTAGGACTTCTCTGATTTTATCTTAGAGAGGTACTCATTCTAAAACACTATCCTCTCCACTCCAACCACACACATCTATAAATCTAGATAGTGGTCACCCAGAAAATGTACAAGGATCATAAACACTGCACACAGGCTTTACCGAATGCTTAATTGAGATCTGTTGAGATTTAAACAGTTGCAATTCCAAGTAATAATCAGTATTTGCCTCTGGGAGTGCTGATAAGCATATGTTAATAAATCGAAAAGTGGTCACAGGAATAGAAACAAAAATTAAGAAGCAGTTTAAAAATAAAACAGGGAGGTGATGATATAATTACTTGTAATTCACAAGGCCATGAATTCCTGCAAGTGAATGCTCAAAGCATTTATGAATCTAGTGGAAAAGAACCGGTGGTGTGGTCACCAGAAGACCCAGTGGGAAATACAAGAAGAGCTGGTGACTGGACGTATGTATGGACTGTCAAGATGTCCTTGGTGAATTATTGAGTGCAGAATATAAGTTAAAAAGTGCAACACTTTAAGAAAAAGGTTTTTAATATCATTGTTTCTAAATATTTATGAGTTTGAGCTTGAATGAGCTTCCTTGGCCACCATCTTCTGCTCACCCAGAGGCGCTGCTTGTAGTGACCTGTCCAGGGTCCTGATTTCCAGGACTGCTTCTTGTGGGACCCTGAGTACTCAACTTAGGCTCAGGCAGACACATTCCTCTACGCTATGGAGGAATGGAATGGAATCTATGACAATCTTTGTCCTTCCCCTTTCTAGAATTAAGTAGCCTGGTCTCCGAAGTGTTGGATTTTGAATTTCACTATCTGACAGAGAAATCTGTGATACCAGATCAGTTCTTGGGATTTCTGTGGTGTGAAATTGGGTGCAAAGGTTAGTTGCTTTGAGCATCATACAGTAAAAGAGAGAGCAAAATAGGAAGTTTTCAGAGATATTACTTAAAGTGTATTTTACCTTCATAGTTTTCAAGAAATGTTAGAAAATTGAATTGACATAATAAATTTTGATACATGAACTCTGTTCTTTTAACTGTGTTATACTTATGGGCTAGAAGTACATGAATAATGAATCTACAAGTTTGAAAGAAATTCCACATGACACTAGTTTACACTGTGATATTATACACTCTTCTAACATTTCAAAATCCACACACAATAGTTATTTTATATGTGAATATGATGAGAGAGAGAGAGAGAGAGAGAGAATCACAGGATGACACCATTGAAAACTGTCTTGAAGATGATTTATTTAGGTTTCCCCCAAATGGCTGATCATACCAATCATCAGGTTTAAAACGCACTTTCCAGACTTTGCTTGAAGCACAGTTAAGGCAGAATCCCTAGGACAGGGCCCAGACATTACTAAGATACCAGATAATGCTCTTGACCAGGTGAAACTGGTAAGTGCCATGCATTTAGTTCCACTTTTGGTAATTACTCAAGTGTCCTTAGACTCTCACTGATCGGAGTACTCTATTTGAAGCAGCAATGTCCACACAACCTGTGAGAGTGTTCGGATGGAAGAATTTCTGAGCTCAACCCAGATGTACTGCTTTCAGATCTACAGTTTAACAAGACCCCAGGTAATTCTTACACATGTTAAATTTTGAGAGCCAGTCAAAGGTGTCTCCACCTATTCTTGGACACAGCAATTGACAAGGAAATCTTTTACACGAAAAGTTGTGCACTTCTGATTATTTAAAATATAGAAGCCACTCCTTTCCCAAAGAAGCAACATTTCTGAGTATATTTTAGGATTAAGACACTGATAACAACACAGATTGGTAACTGCTAATATTTTTGAGGCTACTAACAAAGGTTAGGATTAATTCACTTCTCTAATACCAGTCATCAAAATCAAGAGTTGTTTGATGTTTCCTCTTTTTTCAATTATTAAGAAATTGCAGTAAAAATATACAATAAAACCTTGGATTATGAGCAACTTGTTCTGGGAGTGATCCATGAAATGAGGAAACATTTTAAATAAATTTTAACTTGATAAATGGGTGATGCCTTATGATACAATTAGTACATGAAGCTGAACATCACATGGTCACAGCTGAGCCAATGTTTTTCCTCTCTATTTCTGGCTGCAGGAGTGTGTGTGATCATCTTGCAACAGCAGGAGGTGATAGAGGAGATTATGTCTGCGGAAGAGGAGGGGCTGGCAGGGGAAACCCTCACCTCCAAAGAGAATAGTGAAGCTGGGCATGGTGGTGCACTCCTGTAATCTCAGCACTCGGGAGACTGAGGCAGGAGTATTGTTGTGAGTTCAAGACCAGCCTGTGCTACAAAGTGAGCTAAAGGCCAGCCTGAACTGCATAGTGAGACCCTGTCTCAAAAAAAAAACAAAAAACAAAATAAATTTTGAAAAAGGAGAGTAGGAAGATGTGAAAAGTGTTGTAAAAAATGCAAAGTCTTGAAGGTAAGCACCACCCAAATAAGATGGTGGCACTGCAGCTCATGAATCCGTTTAATGACAATTCAGTGTTGCATTTTTGCAAAATTCTCAAAAGGAGGTGAGAGCAAGTATCACTGGATAAGTTCCTTGTTAATGTCACATGAAAAGAAAAAGATTCCATTGCATCAATAGATAGCAGTGACTCTATCAGTGATAGTGAAGGCTGTCCTGCACAATAACCCTCTTTCCTTCTGTCACTGTCCCATCAGCCATGAAGGTATTCAAAGGTTAAGTGCAGTTAATTTGTTTACTTTACGTTATAATTTGTATTTTATTACTTTGTATTATATTACAGTATTGTAATCATTTTATATCAATATTTTTGAGTTGTGGAACGAATCATCTGAGTTTCCATTATTTCTTATGGAGAAATTTGCTTTGATATATATACACACACACACACACACACACACACACACACACACACACATATATATATATATATATATATTCCACTCCATATTCCATGGGGATATAAAATTTGGCTTTTTGGTGAAGACTGGAAAACATTATAAAACACTGGTGACCAAAATGCAGTACGGGCTGAGTGTGGTGGCCCATATGAGTATATATATATATATATATATACACATACCCACACTTAAAATGGTTAAGATGGTAAATTTCATATTACAGTAAAACCACGGTTTGTGAGCATAATTCATTCTAGAAACATGCCTGTTATCTAGAACAGTAAATGAGTTTTTTGCCTTTGTTATTATTTGTATGGGCTCATGGCTTTTTATTTACTAAATATACTGTGTTAGTTACTTTTTCTCATTGCTGAAACAAAATACCTAATGTCCAAAGTTAGAAATGTTTATTTACCTTACAGTTCATGGAGATTTCAGTCCATAAACAGTTGTCTCCAAGGGAGGAGGGGTAATCATTCATGACAGTAGAAGATAGCAAAAGCAACAAGAGCAAAAGGGAGGAGCAAGCCTCTTTTCTCCCTTTATATTGTATTCAGGCTACCTGCCCAAGGGTGGGTGTAGCCCTCACACCCCCAACCCCAGGCCTAGACAACGAATCAGTCACAAACTCTAGATTCAGCTGCCTCTGAGAAGCCCAACCCCCATGACTGCATGAGGCTTTCTGGGGACATCCAGACCCAACCATAACATCCACACCATAGCATACGCTGTAAATAGTCACTTAAGAAATTCATATGGCTTTTGAAGCATAGTGTTCACTTAGCATGGGTAATGCGTTTGCTTTGAGAATGGAATTTTTCACTTAAATTATAGTTGAAGTCATGGGCCTTGTCTAACTTGCCCCTTTATGGAAGAGATAATGTACATTTTTACGCTTTTTAGCCACCTCAAGAGTCTTGACTTCTTTTAACTTTGCATGCCTCTTCCAAATGTCTGTAGACTTCCAGAAGATTCAGTTATGAATCTGGATGTTCTTCTTTTTGCATTTGTTAATTCTATTCTTGTATAAATTGTGAGCACCTTTGAGTAATTGCTGTTAGAATGTCTAGAACAAATTGATCAGGGTTCTTAATGTGCTCCTTATAGCACAAACGCCATCATCCAGTTTCATAAAGTACTTTTACTCCACCTGCTAACCCAAAATATGCGATTGAGCACTGAATCCTGTAGTCCTAATCTTTCCCACTTTTTCTCTTGGAGGAGACACATTCTAATCTAAAATTCTTCTCTGTTTGTGTGTGTGAGAGAGAAAGCATATTTTCTGGAAAGTCTTTCTTGGACTTCTTGAAATATCATCCTCTTAAAATTCATACCTCTCTTTTTTTCATAACATTATTGAACATGAGTCCATGTGGGTCCTACCTATGTAACTTCTTCAGGCTAGAAAAGGGAGAAGGCTTGAGATTCCATGGGGATATAAAATTTGGCTTTTTGGTGAAGACTGGAAAACATTCTAAAACACTAATGATCAAAATGCAGTAGGGGCTGAGTGTGGTGGCCTAGGCCTGTCATCTAGCCACAAGAGAAACAAAAGCATAGGAGGATCACAAGTAACTCAAGGTCAGCCTGGGTAACTTAGCAAGAATCTGAAAATTAAAAGAACGAAAGAAGGACTGGGGAGAGCTCAGTATAAGGCCTGAGGCTCAATGTTCAGTGTGTCAACAAAACAAAACAAGACAAAGACAAAGAAACAGCAAACAATGTAGCTCAAAACACTATTTTTATGCTTCTGGAGAACCAACCCTACACAAAGTTGACAAACTAAGAAAATGTTCACTTCTAGTTTCAGTGACAGGAGATACTAAACACCCTAAGAGTTCAAAAGAGGAAAGATTATTCCAGTGAAATCTGAGGAATGCTTGTAGAAGACAAAAATGCTACGCTTCCATTGCAAAATGCAAAGTCATTGAGAAAATGAGGAAAAAAGATTCCTGTGAAGTTCATAAGATTTGCACTTTTTAAGTTGAAAGACTTAGACACCTAAAGATCTCCTTCATGCCTATGCTGCTGATGAGTCCATCTAAAGGAAGGTGTCAGGTAGAAATTGCAGAGGATCTGAGTCCCAGCCTTGCATTCCTGTTTATAGTCTCATGCTCTCCTCTTTCCAGAACACTGTTATCTTTGCTTCCCACTGTTAATTTTCCTCCCTCATCCCACATGGAAATCATTTTGCTACTTCTGTTGAAATCGTGCCTCAAACAATAGCATTTTAGAACTAAAAGAAGACTAACAAACCAGTGAGTCAAATTCCTCATCACTATGGACGTCTGACACAAAAATGAATGAAATGGGCTGGGTTTATTTTATAATAGGAGACTTAAATTATATTACTTCCTTGCTTGTACATACATATGAACAAGTGTCCTTAATTTCCAGAAAGCCCAATCCTCTCTCCCACTTTCCTTGAAGCATATGATGACCCAGCCCTTCTTTGGTTTACTTTCTTGGAACAGAGTTCTGGAAAAAGAATCCAAGTGTTTTCCTCTTAAAAGTACCATAAGACAAACAAGGGAAGGCTGTGCTAGCAAATCACCACTGGTGTGCAAAGCCACTGTTCCCGAGATAACAAAGGAATGGGACTCTGAAAAAACCTAGGATGTAGGAAAACCCCACAGAACAAACTCTTCTGAACTCAGCAGACTGTTGCCTAAGATTATGAATTTCTTGGATTATTAAAATAATGCCAGAAACAAAAAACTAAGGTAAAGAAGTCAGATTTTAAAACATTGACAATTAATTCCAATTTTTAAATATTTTATTTTTCATAATATAAATATATTAGATATGATAAGTAAAGCACTTTAGAAAACACAAAAAATATATATAGTCATCATTAGTGTATCCACTACTAAGAAACAGTCATAGTCAATATTATTTTAGTTAAAACAGCTTTTTGGATGCTACAGATTGAATTTAGGCCCTTGCACATGATAGCCATGTGCTCTCCCACTGCACCCCACCCCAGCCCCAACTTCCAATTTTTAAAGACACTAACTATGCTAATGTTATGCACACTTGCCTCCATCCGGGAGCAAATAGCAATTGGACTTCACTTGAGGGTTAGTCTCCATTTCTGAAATGTAAGTGCCCAAAAGTCAGTTTACTATATAACTTAGTTTTCACTTTCTAACCCTCAGTGTGGGAAAATATATAAAAGAAATGGCCCCTCGACAGGAACAGTGTAAAGCATGTCCTGCATGGGCTCTAAATCTTGCTATTTGATTTGCTCTTCGTTTTTTTTGTTCTGAGAGATAATCTGGTCAATCGTGAAGCAAAGGGTTTATTCAGTTTTTAAACTTTAATGTTGGTTAAAAAATAACAATTCATCTTTGAAACATGGATCGTGGTGGTAAATATTTAAAGTCTCATAACTCCGCCATGACAGAGATTCCCAGGTAGATGAAAACGGGTGGGAAAAGTGAAGCACTCACAACTTCCCTTTGCAAGGATGACCTAAGATAAGCTTTTTCTCTTTCAAATCCTTCTTTTGCTTTTGCCTTAGGTAAGAATACTTCAGTTTTCTAGGTAGAAGTGGTCTTGGGTGTTTTATAGAGATTTCCCATCTTTTTAAAGTCTTCCCAACCCAAGGATTTTTCATGATGAATTGTGTTAGGTGAGGGAGTCTCATACAAGGCCCAGAAGAAAGGTTGGTCGTCATCAGTCCTGCAGCCACTGTGTCAGATCTAAAGCACCCTTAACTCAGCCTTTCTGTCTCTTTCTAGTCATTCATGGCCCAAGATTCAGGTATGACTACTTATAAGCCAATGTGGAACATTTCTGTCCTTAGGCATACCCTATCCAACCCAGTGTATGTTCCTATGTTAGTTTAAGTTAAACATATATAATATATAAAACAGTAATACTTATATATTACATGTGAATATATAAAATATATTTATATATATGCATATATTACATAAACATTTGACATAGCTCTGGTTTATTGTCTACTTAGACTATGTTTCATGCCCTTTAAACACACTGCATCCTTTTTTATTTTTGTTCCCCCTTTCTGGCACTTGGTATTGAACCTAGGGCCTTGCCCTTGCGGGGCCAGTGCTCTACCACTGAGCTACATCCACAAGTCTGGCTCCTTATTAAATAGGCAAACATTTCCCGAGTACCAATGTGTGTTATGGTGGATATAAGTACACATAAAGACAGATATTTCACATTGGCTTATAAGTAGTCATTCATGGTGCTGTACGAATTTGCAATACCTCTTGGGAACTAAAATAATTATACAATACAACACAAAAGAATGTAAAGGCACAAGCAACTTTGGGAGCGTTTGTGCAGGTTCCGTAGATACCACTCCCCACACTCACTCCTGCCAGCAACAGGGATGAACAGGGCAGCCACATGGGTGGTCCACACCCAACCAGCTCGATGGTCTCCCTGGGGAATGTATCGGCAATGGTTATACTTCCCCAGAAGCTACGGACCATTGCCTTCCTGCAGGGCCATGAAGAACAGGAGAGAGTATAAAGCAGGCTCCTCAGGAGAAGCAGAAGCCAGACATCCCAGACTGAAGGCAGGAGGCTGCAGGCTCGTTTCTGAAATCCTTCCCAGGCCTGGCTTTTGTCTTTCACTAAGCCCTACTGTCCTGCTTGCCCTGGAGCTTTGTGAGACAATCACTTTACCTTAACACAGAAGCACACAAGCACATACCTCATTATTTGCTTAAGTTTCTCTAAACCAGTGTTTTTGCTGACAGCTAAGTACAAGTTCGCAGAAGCTATAGTTTGTGTTTCATCTGAAAATTATAAAATGTGGCTGTGGGCTTCATCGATAAAGACTAGATTTAAAAAGTCCTCGATATCTGGACCTTCAAAAACAAATATATATGTGCTTGCTTAAACAGGAGTAAGAATAATCCAGAAAAGAAAATGTCAACATCAGTCCATTTATTTAGTGATGTGTGGCTTACAAAATCACAAAAAAAAAAAACCTCCGCACAACTCTTCAAGCTCCCCTCAGGGTTCAAAATAATTGTTCCCATTTTATGGGGGGTAAAACTACCGTTCAGTGGATTTCATGGTGTCATAGCTGCCACTGTCAAGGCTTCAACACAGAAAGTCAACATTTACTAAGCAACAGTATTGCATTTATATATTTATAATGATGACTTGATTGCTCCTTTGAGCGCGCTGCTGCTGGGGACTGAACAGTTGAAAACAATATATAAAGTGGCAAAGAAACATTTTTATAACTTCTATAGTACACATATATTCATAAACCATCCAATGAGGTAGTAAATAGTAAAAGAAATTTTAAAAAATTGTAGAAAATTGTGTTTCCAACTATCTGTGAAAGGAAGTAAGTTTGTATTCTAACACATAAACACACTAGTAAAATGTGTAAGGATGAATAGGTTAAGGGCCAAATAAGTAGTACAGTTGAAAGCAAAACAAAAAAAATTACCCTGCTTCTGACACAGACGTATCTTTGAAGCCCCACCGTTGTGAGGGTAAACTCTGATCTACCCAGCAAAATTTTTTAGAATGGCAAAGCCTGCTCTTCACACACGCTTAGATCTCCCTGTTACTATCTCTGATGCAGTCAACCAGTGAGCGTTTGCACCATGTGGAGAAGCCAAACGTTTATTACTGCCTCACCTTGCTTTTTTGGAAGGAGCAAATACACATCTGTGTGCATGACAGAACACGAGCGGGCCTTTTTTGCCAGGTTCGCTTGGCCTCTGCGCACCCACATGAATTGTGTGGGAGCCTCATTTTAGCTGCCTGCATCCCTCTGCTTCCTCCAGCCCTCCACTCGTTTGCCTGGAACATAAGAGATGACCATAGGATGAAGGAAGTGCCTGGTGATGTTGAATAGGGTGGGGTGCACAGCAGGTCTTTAAGCACTGACCGAGAGAGGGTGTAATGCCTAAAGGAAAATGAAAAGAAAGAAAAAAGATAAAAGCAAAACAACCACAAAAAAACACGAGAAAGAACAAGTGAGGGTATCTTGTAAGATCTGTGCCATCTTTTCACTGTTATCGAGAGTCAGAGTCAGGATCACTACTTCCAAAATAAAACAACAATAAAACCTCTCTCTCTCTCCCT
>NW_004955485.1:5378119-5422633 GCF_000276665.1 Chinchilla lanigera | reverse complement strand
AAACAACAATAAAACCCCTCTCCCCCCCCCTCTCTCTCTCTCTCTCTCTCTCTCTCTCTCTCTTCCTGTCTCTGTCTCTCTCCCTCTCTCTGTATATTCTTTTCTTTAAAACAAGGTGAGTCCATAAAACTGCAAGGGATGTAATTGTGTGGGAGATACACGATAACAATTAGGACTAAGTGCCAAAGCTCCCACTATGCTACCTGAGCAATGGAAGAAGCCAGAGAGTGACAGATAATGCAGAAAAACCTCCCTTTCCCAGAAAAATGTGAGCTTCTCTCATACAGTGAGGTCTGAATTGAAAGTTTCTTCCTCTGAACATAACTTTTCTAAAATTAAGCTCTATATATTCGAAACTAAGAGTTCAATAAATACTAGAAAGTAAAATCAAACATGAGTCTAAAAATGGGTAATATGTGCGACACGGTGGTGCATTTCTGTAATCTCAGTGCTTGGGAGGTTGAGGCAGGATGTTTGCTGCAAGAGCAAAGCCAGCTTGGACTACATAGTGAGTTCAAAGCTAGCCTTAACTACATAGCAAGACCCTGTATCAAAAAGGAAAGAGCATAATATATAAGGGCCCTAGGGGACAAATGATGTGTTTTATAGCCTGACCATAAAATATCTCTCAGTCAGAATTAATCTGTTCCCCATAGGTTTGCAGTACTTTGCACTTAAGGTTATGAAACTTATCAGAGTCTGCAGTGCATCACTGACAGAAAGAAAACTGATATCTCTTGAGGGACCATGGCATGACAGGGATCTTCTTATATTATATATCCAGGATGCTTCACTCATTTGTGGTTTACAGAGAAAGCAAATGAGCTGCAAGATATTAATGAAGCTCTTACTTAAAAACTTTCAGTGCCAAGACATGAACTGTGTCTATGCCTTTTTCTCTCCTTGTTATCCCTGCACATGAGAATCTAGAGGGAGACAACTAAGTCTTTCTCTGAAAGGGCTTGCAATGTTGAGTACATGTTCAGTGAAGTCTTATGAAATTGTCAGTAATGAGCATAGAATAGTTAGCAAGGTAAAGACACAAATTTACATCATTTTGCAAGGTTAAGACACAGATTTACAAACTTTATTCAAATTGAAATATACCACTGAACTTCAGATTATGGTCAGTTCATTTTGGGTAAATCCATGAAAGTTTGTAAGAATAATTATTCAGAACTCAATCTTTCCATTCTAATAGACTTGCCCTATAGATAAATGCCATAGGCATTATCTGTATCCTACTCATTTGGATGAGTTCTGAAGTGTCTCACATTTTATGCTTTTACACATGGTCCTAACAACAATGACATGCCTACAATTCCCACTAGTGGAGTTAATTTCTTGTGTAATTACTCATCTGCTCTAGAGATAAATAAAACATAAATTTCCATTTTATAGTAACAAGCATTAAAAGATTAATGCATGCTAAAGAAAATCAAGAGAATTCTTCGTGCAAATACAGAGAGTGTGGAGTGAAAGGGTCAGACGCCAAAGGGTCAGGCAACCTCATCATGCTGTCCAAGGCTGGTGCTGAATTAGAAGTACATTTAACACATCTGAATGATGTAAGTAAGTGGAAGCTAAATCAATATGACTAATATAAATGGTGTTCTTTGCTTTCTATGTAACACTGTCAGAGTGCAAGACTTGGCAACTCTTCAGGCCACAAAGACCACTGGGGTTCTTAAGTCATCTTTGAGCTGGGAATCCGTTGGGAAAAAAGCTGTGATAGCTAATAAGGGTAGGACCCCGATGTTTCAGTATTCAGTGAGACTATGTAACAAATGAGGTCACAGCAAATGTTCTAAGCCAAGAAATGTAATGAATGTTGTAGGAGAGAAAAAAGAGAAAGATGAAGTATCTTCTGACTTTGGGAATGATTCAGTCTCATTAAAGAGAGGGGGGAAAGAGAGAGAATATAATGAATGAATAAGAGAAGTGGAAAATGTTTGAATGGTGCCTTATAAGTAACAACTTTCTTGTGTATTTTTTCATTAAAATTGTATAAGAACTTCAAGAGAAAAAGCCTTGGTAGGGCACAAATCTAGGCTCAGAAAAGTTAAATCGTTCTTAAGACAAACAGCTACCAAGTGAGAACTGAAACGAACTCTGCCCTCCTGTCACCTGTCCTGTTTCCCTGTGTGGTGTGCCCTGTGAAGCATGGGAAAGCAGAACATAGAACACTGTATCATCTAGGCTCTACAAGGTATCACGGGAGACCCAGGAAGTACTGGGTAGTCAGGGAGGGCGTCCTGAGCAGAGGTGAGATTGGAGGGGCCCTCTGGAGCAAAGGGAGGGGCCGTGCGTGAGAGTGGGGCTTGAATTTGATCTTCATCACTGTCACTCTTCAGCCGTGTGACCTTGACAGGCTAATTAACTTTCAACTTTTTTTAGCTCAGATGTCTCACTGGTAAAATGTGGATGACTGGTGGAAGCATAAATGGGTTAAGATTTAGAAAGCATTTCAAACAGGCCCTGGCAATCGTCCACTCCTGGTAAATTATAGCATCATTGTTAATGTTGAAGGGGAAAGTCAGCTCCAGCAGGGAAGTGTTTGTTTATCTGCCCACTCAGTATTTTAGTATTTATTGCAAGTCCCCATGAAGCCAAGAGAGGCCCTGTCCATGTTACTTAAGTAACTGGCTTAACCTTGGTCCTGTGAACAAATCACAGAACAATGCCGTGATAGAACTGCCACATTCTGAACCCACTTATCAATCTCAGTGTCAGAATGAGTGCATCAGACATCTTGTGCCACCTGCTGAGATGCTCCTCAAACTACCCTGCACCTGGCAAAGTGCTTGGGTCAAAACTGCCCCACCCGGATTTAACAAAACTTTAAAAATAATGTACAGCCCATGATCTAGGTGGTAAACAGAGAATGAGGGAGGAGTAAGGGACATGATAAAGAAACGGCTGGCCAGATGAAGACTACAGAACTTTCTTCAAGAAACTAATAGCAGTAAGGTTTAAAAATCACCTTATGATTGTGAGAAAAATCCTTCATTTTTAGAGCAAAGAAACCTTGAATAAAGCATAGGCTTTTGTTATTTTTCAGGAGACTAAATTGATGAAATTAAAATTGAGTAATACAGAATTTGAGAAGCGGCTGCAGCTACTTTAGAATTTAGCTTATCCTGCCCTTACCTCAAGACATCAGAGAATCCTCCCTGGGTATCTTGTATTTTTTGGGAGCAGCGTTTTATCCATAAGCACATTGTATTTGAGAATCTTGAGTGCCTTGCCTGCAGAGAAGAGCTTATCTCAGCGTAGGAGCCAGAGAAAAGACAAATAAAATGAGAGAACAACCAGAGGGTGATGGAAGGGTAAGAAGATTTGAGTGGAGAAGTGAGGAGACAAAGAATAGATTAAGAAAAATAACATGAGTGTTAAAAATTGGACAGGAATGAGGAGGAAACAGATGGGAACAAGGTGAAGGAAAGTTAAGGTTAAAGTGGGACATCTGACCCACTCATTCTGACACTGAGATTGATAAGTGGGTTCAGAATATGGCAGTTCTATCTCGGCATTGTTCTGTAATTTGTTCACAGGACCAAGGTTAAGCCAGTTACTTAAGTAAGGCAAAGAATCTAAGAGCTCCGGAATTCAGAGTCTCAGCTTTTACCATTTGTAAGACAAGCAGAGTTTGTAAGACAGGAGAACTGACATGAACAAATCCAGAAAGCAGGTCACCAGCAAGGGTGAGGCATAGTTCTAGGTGCTTCGCTTATTTTACACTCACAACAGTATCTTGAAATACAAAACTGAGACATAGGTGGCCTAATGTCACACATTCAGTCTCTGGACATGTAGGATTCAAACCCAGGTCTACTGGACCCACTGTCATTGCCATAGATTCCCCGGGACCAGGCACTAGCCATTGCCAGGCCAAAGAGTGTGCCGTGACTTAAATCCTGGTGCATGTAGGAGTCTTTCTTCAACTAGACTGCTGGTCCTTCCTGCCCTTGAGCCATCAAATCCTATGCTACTCCTCCTCACAAAGGACAAGACAGAGGGCGGCTGCATAACCTGATCATAATGGATGAGCCAAGCTGAGTTTCTCTCATAGCCCAAGAGGAGACACAGCTACTGTACACATAGAACAATGAGATGCTAGATTTAAGGATACAGATAATGTGAGCCCAACTTACTCATTTGCCCAATGATAAAACTAAGTCCAAAGGGGAGGATAACTTAATTGACTATGTGACAAGTTGATATAGTTTGTGTTAAAGTCCATGTTTTCTGACTTGGAACACAACTAGTTTTTCTCCTCAGAGTAGCAATACTCTAGTAATACGCTAAACTCTACTATAAAAAAAGAATCACACCATTCACAATTTTCTTTTCTTTCTTATTTTTTAGAAGTACTTTCAGTTGAACCTAGGGCCTTTGTGCTGAGCTACATTCCCAGTCCTTTTTTACTTTGAGACAAGGTTTTACTGAAGACGAAAATTAAAATTTTAAATAAAAGCCTACCCAGATGACCTGCCAAGGCCAAGAAGATGTGTTGGGCAGGCCGATAGTAGAGCACTTCTCCCTTCGTGTACAACCCTGTCTTTGCTGCCTTGTAACTGATGACCTTGCAGTGTAACTTCAAATATAACAGCACAATTCTTCCTTCATGTGACTCATGCCTGTTTAACTAAAGGCCCTGTAATGTATCTTGAGATGTTTAAATCACCTTAGCAACCCGTGATGTCACCTAACCCTCCAATCACACTCCCCAAATCTGCCTGTGTACCTCCCTCCTCACTCTCCCTTTAAAAGCCTGAAACCCAACAGGCTAGGCTCTGGTTACTTAGGAGGGACCCTAGTCAGAAGGCTACTGTGTAATAAACTGCTTCTCATGCCTTCTCGGTGCTGTTTTTCTCATGTTTGATCTACTTTCTACAACATTGCTAAGTCCCTGAGCTGTTGAGGCTGTGCTCTAACTTGTGGTCCTCCTGTCTTAGTGCCAGGATTGCAGCATGTACCAGCACAGCTGGCTCCAGCAACATTGCTTTTGCATACATACCCCAAAGAATTGAATGCAGAGTGGTGAAGGGATATTTGTAGAGCCTTGTTGATAGCAAGCTTGTTTGTAATAGCCAAAAGGTAGAAGCCAACTGTGTGTCCATTAGTCGATAAATGAATAAACAAAATGTGGTAGTTCTCTTCAATGAAATGCACTTCCTTGTTAACAGAGGTTCATCTGACACATGCTACAATGTGGAACAACCTTGTACACATCATGCTAGGTTGCACAAGTTAGTCATAAAAGGAATATACTGTATGATTCCACTCATATGAGACACTGAGGGCAGGCCAATTCTACAGACAGACACAGAAGGGTGGTTTTTAGTCACTTGAGGGAGCGGGATGGGAGTTATGGTTCAGTGGGCACAATGGTTCAGCTTTGCAAGACAAAAACGTTCAGTGAATGGAGGTGGTGGTGCCAGTACAATGTGAATCTACCTCGTGGCACTGAAGTACACCACTTACGATACTTAAAATGGTCAGACTTACAAGACATATGTTTTACCATAATTAAAACAATAAAGACAGCCTAGGCACAATAACAACAAAGAAATTTTTTAAAATAATATACTTCAAGAGTCATCCACAAGAAATGTAGCTCTGTCTCTGAAATCCTACTTCGACTTCATTAGATTGCAGTGCAATTACCAAGACTTTATGTTGGCCTAACTGTGGAAGACAATCCACCATTTGTAAAACACATCTGCTGTGGTTACCACTATCCTACCATGAATGGTATGAGGTTTCTTTTCAAAAATGTCTGCAGGCCTTTTCCAGTGTTACTCTCTCCAACTGGAAGTCAGATCTCTACTAAAGTGTGCCGTGCAGTGTGGAAAGATACCCACAGACATACAGTATACCACATTGCCTGTTTTCCAAGCTCCTATTTATACCTGCTAAAATCTTCCAAATCTTTTCCTGGAATCCAGAAATCCTCATGGTTACTTGCCCCAGACGAACGCAGTCTCAACCTGCCCTGTACCTTTGTTAATATATTGTTTTATGTTAGTGTATTTGGACTTATCTATTGACATGCTTGCTTCAATAATCACACTGTGAGCTCTTTCAGAATAGGTACTTCCTTTCATTTGTGTATTCCTAACCCTTTGAATATCATAGCTTGTAAAAAATTTCCTAGCCAATTAATTCAGTTAATAAATGAAAAGAAAGAATTCCTAGACTGGGTGTTGCACGGTGTCTCTTTTGCATCTATCACTCCCAGCCCTCATAAGGCTCAAGCTCCTTGAATCAGCCCATCAGTGTCAGTTGAAATTGTCTGTGACATCTAATAAACCAAACATCCTGCCCTGTGTTCACACAGGGCTGCTTTCAAATATGTAAAACTGTCATGAAAGACAGCCTGCCCTTCTGAAGGAGGGTGATTAAGTGCGTAATTAAAAATAGATGCAATTTGCTTTGATGCGACGGTGTTCTGCAGTTTCTCGTTCTGCAGCATGTGCACCGAGGTGAACACGGAAGGTGGACTGGCTTCCCAGATGTCGGCACCTCTGCGTTGTCTCTTCTCTGCAGGGAGCGGAGCCCTTGGTGTCTTGCTTTCCCCCTTTGCACAGAGCCATGTGGCTTCTGATTTGCAGAATCTCCACCCAAATGCAGCTCTCACTTTGCACAGGTGTCACTGGGTTTGAGGTTTCTAGAGGTACATGATGACCCTGGAAGCCACACAGACCCACAGGCTTCACGAAGGGCAAGGTAAAAGGAATGCAGGCGTGCTTGTACACAGAGCCCTGATGTGTTGTAGCCTATGTGTTTACCATTGATGTTGATAAAGCAAACGTTAGAAATTCCAATTGTGTATAAATACAGTAAAGGAAGAATTATTGTCATATATTTTGTTTATGTTTTTCTAAGCAACATTTCTTTATTCCCATTCATATTTTCTTCTGCAATTTCAAGTTTTTACTCTATAGATGATTGTAAAAAGGGGAATATTCAATTTTGTTCATGGAATGCTGTAAGCTGGGTAATGGAGATACAGAAGTATGGAGAACAAGGGGTAAGATAAAAGAAATTATGAAATAAAAGTAATGTTGGAATCACTTAGCAAAAGTTAGATCTTTATCCATAAGACTCTGTCAATGGGGGGTTCATTCTTTTCATAGTGAGCTCTTCCCCCTTTCTTTCTTTCTCTGTGTCTCTGTCTCTGTCTGTATCTCTCTCTTTCTCTCTTTTAATGTAGCAAAATAATGGTCTATTGAATCCATTTGTCTTAGTTACTTTTCTTGTTCCTGGGATGGAATACCCAACACTTTAAGTTAAAGGAGGAAAGGTTTATTTGGTTCACAGTTTGTAGAGGTTTCAGTCCACAATCAGCTGGCTCCAAGGCAGGGAGGCATCGCAGAGGAGAAATGGTTCATGGCAGGAAGAAGGCAGCAAAAGCAGCAAGCAGCAAGTGATGATAGCAGCCCTTTTTCTGTTCCTTATATCCCATCCAGGTTATATGACCTTGGGGCAGGTAACACTCACATCCAGGGGAGGCCTTCCCATGATCCACATCCAGAACTATATCAACCCAATTAGTGGACTAATTTAGTAATCACAGAGCCTTAATCCCAGCATCACACCCTTAATCCCAGCATTATACACTCTAGATGCAGCCACCTCTGAAAATCCCTACCTATGACCAGATGAGGCTTTGGGGGAACATCTAGACACATGAGGCTTCGGGGGAACATCTAGACACAAACCACAATACCATTTCATGCTGTTTATATAATAAGGTAAATGAAATACATAAAATATAGGGACAGTGCAGTAGGATTTAGGTCTGAAGACTGACTTCTAACTCCACATCTTGTGCCATTTTTCATGACTACCAGACATGCATAAAATAACTGAGCCTTATTTTTCTCTTGGTTGGCTGTTTAGCATTATCTCCTTTGCACACACTATGAGTTTTGGTAAAAATTTTGGTCTGAGAGAGGCACATGTCAAAAGCACCCTGAAAAGGACATTTGTGATAAAAGGTAGGGAGCCACTCTCAGGTCAGGGCATCTTGAACCTGTTCAGCAAAGAGAGCGAGGGAATTGGGCTTCCTCAGGCAGATCAACCTTAGCAGGAAAGGAGTTGATGGGAGGAGATGATCACACTTCAGCGGCTGGGAGGGTAAGTTTAGGATGCCATACAAAATAGGCAACCTATGGGTATGCTTGAGAAAAGGATTTTGAAATATAAGAAAGCAATATTGTATCTACATTGAAGTTTTTCTTCTCATCTAATCAAAGGAAAAAAAAAATAACTCACTGTAGCTGAAGTGAAAAACTACCAGGCTGAACTGTTATTTGTGCAACATATCAGGGGAAAGGATGCATGCAATTAAACTGTCAATAGAGCTCTGCTTACATTTGGCCTTTCGATACATCCCTGCTTGGGCAGCCTCTCTCGGCAGCATTGATTGGATATTGTTAACCTTTATCTATCTCTTGTTTATGTTTCTCTGTTAGGGCCAAACATCAATATGAAGCTCTTAGAAAGGACAGAAGGAAGCAACAAAGAGACATTGGGAAAAGGTCAAAAATTTATGCGGTGAGGGCTCTCATGCTCAGCCAGCTCTGGAAAAGCACTCCAGCGGTGAGAGCAAGGTCAAGGCTGAGAAGCAGCCTGGTGCCTGCATTTGGGGAAGAAGTAAAACAGGCACCTATTAGCAGCACCCCCTCTGCCAGGGCAGCCAGAGCAGCACCCTGCCACCGGGAAGCAGGGAGGGTTCACTGGGAAGGGGTGGGTGTGAAGTCAGTGGGAGGAGCTGAGCAACAGAGCGAGGGCAGCCAGGTCCAGGAGGAGGGACGGGCACAGCGCCTCCCGCTGTCCCTTCCTCCGCGCCCCTCTGCTGTCCTACGAAGCTGGCAGAAACAGAGGCTATGAGAGGTTAAGCAACACGGGCAAGGTCACAAGGGGGTCAAGGCATTCTGGGTGTCACCGTTTTGCGGCCTCACATCTGCATCGAAAACAAAGCAAATTCCTTCTTTCTGCCAAGTGTGAGATGTGCCAGGCATCCCCGGAAACCGCAGATACAGGGCAGAATGTTTCCTTCTATCACGTATTTAAAACTAAATGGGTATGTTCTGATACTAGATCATCATCGACTCTTTTTATAATTGCAGTGTCAAACACGCTTCCTTCCTTTCCTCATCTCCCCCTATTCAGGCCAGCTCCGCTAGTCTTACTGTACTGAGCATGTGAGCTTTGGCCCTATCTCAGCTGTGAGGGGCAGCTAACTTCTCCAGGTCTTAATTTCTGATGACGAATATGGATACTCCTCTAATACTAGGACTTACAGCCCACTCACTCTGGTTCTAATAAACCTTGGACTCAATCTCAGATCTGCCTCATTCTATAAATTTTAATTATTTTGCTAACGTACTTGCAAGCTTGGCCAGTGGATAGCTGTGCTTCCTTTTGGAGGGGATGCTTTTTAGCATCAGATGCACAACTAAAGGAAGCTGCACTGGGAAGTTGGGGTTGTGATGTGGTCGACTTTCTTCCTTCGTCTTGAGCCCAGAGAGGAAGACAAGGGCTTCAGAACACTGCCTAGAAAGACTTGTAAGCAGGTGGGTGGTGGTTTTCTAAAGCAGGCGGCCCAAAGCCATCACCTGGAAGACCTAGATTTGCCCACCTGGGCATGGGAGGGGGAGAGCAGGTTCTGGATTCATCTGTTCCTGACATATCCATCCATCACATTTCCTTCATAACGAGGGGAGAATACGACTAGGAAGAATTATACCTAAAACAAACAAATAATCATCAAAGAAATCATTAAAAGGGGCAGAAAGCCCACAGATTGTGAGTTGGGATAACAGTCCTTATACTGGGCCCAGGATAAGGCTCTGTGTGAGGAAACCATTTGGGTCCTCATTTTCCTTATCTATACTGTATTATACGTTAACACTTTATACATGAATCTACTAAAAACCACATGCTGTACACAACTTTTGAAGGCATTAACAGACACGTTTAAATGAGTGTCCTTGGAGAAATCAAGCTACTGACTACAAAAATATCTTTTTTTGTTTGTTTGTTTGTTTTCCGGTACCAGGAATTGAACTCACGACCTTGCACTTGCCAGGCAGGCGCTGTGCCGCTGAGCTAAATCCCCAGCCCCTGACTATAAAAATAAAATGGCAGGAGAAGATTTAAAAATTCTATGCCCCTATTTAACACTGGTAGGAGAAGATTGTACCTTTGCTAGAGGACTTTTGCTCAGATGTTCATGACATTTGCAAGCAGAGTGGTGTATGTGTATGCTGAGCCTCTTTCTAGGGCTGGTCCCCAAAGGACGAATACATAAGTTAATCCGGAAGTTTAGGGCAGTCACCTTACTTGCACACAAGTGTGAATCTGTTCAATGTCTTTCAGCAAAGTCTGGATTTCAACTCTTGCATTCCAGTGTCTTCTAAGTCAGCTTCTACCTGTCAGACCTCTTGGCCTGCCTGCGTGTCCAGCACAATCATGGTGCAGTGACTTCACTGCCCATGGGCAACCCCTGGCCAAGGGAGGGCCAGGAGTAAAGATCCACGAGGAGCTCTCTCTCCAGTCTGCACTTTATATGGGCAAAACTGAAGCACATCTCCTATTTGCATATTTCAAGTGGTTCAGCAGCTTGGGAACAGGTTTCTTCTTGATCAAGGTGTTTTTGTGCCTAGCTAGCTTTATACTTTAATGCCTCAGAAGTAGGTGGGTGGGCAAGGGTTGTGGTTGCTGGGTACTATAGAAATATCTAACTTTTAAATGTTCCCTAAATCCTGCAAAGCCACTTTTATAAACCCTTCCTCCACCTAAGGCACTGCCACTGATTAAAATGTAAACATCTCTAAATGGGGGAATAGATTAAGCAGAGCTGGTCATTAGTGATTTAGTGCTAGCCTGGCTATGAGATTGCTTTTCCCCCTCATCTAGACAGCTAGCTGCCATTAGCTTTCTATTGGGAATCTGATAACAATAGGAAAGGGAAAGAAAGAGGAACAGAAATTGAGCCCTATCAGAGAAACCAGTGTGGGCAATTGATGTGGTGTCCTGGGGCAAGGTTAAAGTGGAGGACATTACTACTTTTATTTAGTTTATATTAAATGTCAAAAATTTCACTGGTTCATCATGATCAGTCCATCCATACCTCTGTCCATCCATCCACCTTACCAGTATTTTTAAGTTATGCTGGATCCCAAGACTTCAATGAAGAAAGACCAAATTTATTTACCCTTGTGGAGCTTGGCTGCCTGGTTCAGATCACATGTAGATGAGAAAGAGTGACAAAAACTGGAAACAGCTGTCAATGAGGTAGAGCAATACATGAAGACACATGGGTGAGTGCCTGAGCATGTAACCACGGGGAGAGTCATAATACTGTACTTAATTTTCACACTAGTCTTGCATGATAAATGTTTAGCTAAATTTTTACAGAAGAGAAAACCAAGGTGCAGAGAATGTAGCATTCCATAATTATAATGGCAAGAGCAATCAGCCACATTTTTAAATCACCAAACCTCTTACATTGCCAGTGAAAGGTCTAAAGCAGTGTTGGTAAATATTTGACAACTTTCAGGGATACAAAGAGACCACTGAGGTACTCAAGCCATAGGTTTTTCCACCACTGGTCTAAAGGCTCACAGCCAAAGAATAGGTAATCTAGATTTAAATCATTGGGTACCTTCTTTGTAGTAGTCAATTTCCTGTTGCTGGATGCAATACCAGAGACACACTACTGAAAGGAGAGGTTTGATTTGGCTCACTGTTCTGGGTGATTCAGCCCATGGTTGGCTGACTCTAAAAGAGAAACGGCATGTGGAAAAGCATGGAAGAAAAAGAAAAGAGCTGGAGTGGGGGATATAGCCCTCAGCAGCACACCTCTTGCAAGCGGGACCCACGTAACAGCACATGAACTATGAACTCATCAATCAATCAATTAACTGGTAAGTATAGTGCCTTTATGATCCACTCACCTACCAAAGTCCACTCAGAACAGTGAAACTTCTAGGGGCATTTTAGATATATGCTACATCAAACCTCCAAATGTATATTTGATTTTCCCATTGTCTATTATGAAGAGCAAGGTGAAAGAGAGCAGGTATGAATGTGTTTGGCTGGGGCCTGGAAGGCAAAGCCAGGAGGAGAGAGCTGATGGCCACTTTTCAGTCTGAACGACAGGCATCATGGAAAATGTGCACAGAGAGGACTTATCATCTGGCAGGTCTTGTGTATCATTCTTTAAACAAAGAACAGAGCAAAACCACACTTATGAAATATCACGGATCCCCTCACCATTTTTTTTCCAGCAAGACACTTGGTATTTTACTGCATTCACAGAGTTGATCACCTGACTGGTGCTGCTTCCCCTGCTCCTGTATCTTTCCAGCTAAAGAGGCCATGGGAGCTGCCCTTTTAAAGTCTTGGAGACAAGGTTTAGAAGGATGTATCGTTTCCATCCTTCATACAGAAAACACTGGCTCAACAAAGGGTTAAATAAAGTGCTTCTGCCTCCTGCAGCACCCTAAGCCAGACATAGGAGGCTCTATATTACAGGGTTTTGCTGTGTTGGAGAGGTTTCTCCAGACATTTTAGAAATAGTGTTCCTCTCTTGGCTGTCAAGAATTAAGTCTCAGGAGGACAAAGACCACAGAATTGCTGTAAGAGGATTTGTACCTCTTAAGGGAAGCAATCCTGACCTCCCTCCTCTGGAGGTTTGGAGGAAGCCCTATCTTTGTAAGTAGTCCGGCCCTGATTGGTGTGAGGATGTGGGATTATGAAGTCAGTTCCTGCTGACAGTGGTAGCTGATTGCTCTTCTGGTCTTTGTGTGACTTACTACCTGGTTCCAGCCATGCGTGTGCTTGCTCCCCCAAGCTAGCAGTTTGCCAAAGGTGCAATTTTCTAAATCACAAATAAATAAATACAAGAGTTTCATCCAGGCAGCTGAGCAAGTGGAGTTCAAGCTTGGGTGTAGTTCACAGGAGGTGACAACAGCAGCTGCCTGCCCCCATTGTTAGAGGTATCAATGCTGCTTAAGGCAGGGATATTGTTGAAGCTCGATTTTATCCCCCTCACTTCCTCTCTGGGATTTTCCATGGTCTCCTACTGCTCAGCTTTGAAAATATTACAATCCATTAAGGGAAAGGGACATGAAAGTTTGGTTGAGTCTTGTGTAAAGCTGACAAAATCCCTTGATCTTGGGCACAACAATAATTGTCATAAATCATGGGAGGTAAGTCTGAGAGCTGCAGAACCAATTAAAGGTCAAGGGTGAGGTATTTTTGTGGAATTATAGGAAACAAACTCCTGCTACCCCTGGGTGCCTGAAGTGGCTCAGTTGAATGCTACCCTCAACCTGAGACTTTCATCAAAAATAACATAATGGAACATATCAGGTACAGCACAGAAGCCTGGGATAAGGGGTCAGTGTATAAATTCATGGGCAAATGGAAGAAATAATATCACTCCTTTTGATTTTTATAGCATCTATCTGTTTATATAGCATTTACAAATCAGGATAAAAAACAGATGATAAAAGCAATACCTATGAGGTCCATGATCATTCTGTGAAGTTGCTTAGGGATATACTGTTTCTGCATGAGATAGCAAAAAGATATAAAGATAGACAATTTAGTAAAAGAGAAAGAAATTGGCTGTTGAAAGGATAAACCATGAATGAAAGCTGCCTGCCTCCCATTTCTCTGGATCTAAGAAAAACATCTCACCGAAAGATTGAATACTAGATTCTTCTAATACACAATTAGAAAACAAGAAGCTTCCAAGGCTAAGTGTCTTGGTTACTTTTCACTTCTGAGATACAGCATGTGACACCCACAGCTAAAGGAGAAAATGTTTATTTTGGTTCTCAGTTCAGAGAGGTTTCAATGAAGAGCTGGCTATCTCCAAAGGAGGGTGAGATGAGAGGGGCAATGCAGAGGAGAAGCAATCCATGGCAAGGCAAGTGGAGGAGAAACAGTCCATGGCAGGGCAAGTGGAGGAGACACAGTCCACAGCATAGTAAGAGGGAACCAGGGTATTACAGGAGGAAAAACGATATACATTCTTCCAGGTCACACCCACAGTGACCACTTCTTCCTGCCAGGCCTCACCACCCAGCATCACACCCAGCTATAAATCAATCAGTAGACGAAACCAGTATCACGCACACATGATCTCATCACTTCCCCAAAGCCCCACTATGAGGACATGAAACTTTGGGAGGACATCTGGATACTGCATAAGCAATAAGTCTGTGCTAGCAAACTTCATGGATCCAAATACAGTCAGATTCATATTCACTGAGTATCTTCAGCCCTATTCCTTTGAGTAGCTATATAAACTCACACAGGCTCCTGCTCAAACCTCACTGCTCTCTCATGAAAGGTGGTGACTGATGGAAAAGAGGCAAAGGATTGAAGACCAAGCCACTAGAAGTGTCTGAGAAACCGTCATTGTCCCCACCAGCATAGCAAAAATAATGGGCTGGCATTCAGGAGAAATGGTCCTTCCAGTCCTCCAGCTAGGCCTACGGGAAGTCTTGTATTCAGGCCATTTAAGAAATGCATCTGCAAACGTCATTCTCTGGTCACTTCATATTTTTTCATTGCAGAAAACAGAATTTGAAAATACTTCTTTAGCAATGAGTTCTAGCATTTAATGAAGAGGTTATTAAGTGTATGCAGCATACCTATGGTAGCTAAGGAAAATATCCAACAAATGCCCTTTGCTTAAGTGTTTATTAGTTTTTGTTTTGTATATTTTCATTATGGTTTTAATTGATAGGGCAAATATTGCCGAGAAATGGCATTATGGGAGATTTGGGAAGGTGATGTCAAAGTCATCCATAAACCTTTCCATGTACAGATGGAAACAAATTGAGATATTTCCTTTCATGCATCTCCTATGCTATTTCTTTCTGATTCCCTATGCTACATTGCTCATACTTCATTTGATATCTGTACCATAAACTTTCCCATCTTATTTAAACACATTATTTTATTGACATTCACTATAATTTTCTCAAAGCAGCCTGTTATTGTTTGACATTTCAATAATTTTCAATTTTCACACCTTGTAAAAATAGTCAGATGGTACATAATAATATACACATCTTTGCCTTTATTTGTATTTTTGAGTATAATATTTACCTAAGAAAAGTTAATCAAAACAGGATTACCAGACAACCCTTCTTGGAGGCTCTACATATTCCTTACCCACTCTCCAGGAAGCTGGTATGACTCTATACTGTTACCAACAGTATATTAAAGGGTTGGATTAATCATATCCCCAAGAAATCTTTCCTTTCACAGAAGTTGAAAAGGTTAGGATCATCATAGGTTTTGAGTAAATGAGAAGTGAATTTTGTTTTATTGTGTATTTACTTGCTGATTACATATTATGCACATTCACCAGTCTAATTCTAAACCCATACATAGGATTTGGGATAGAACTAAACAACTATGAAAATCAGTTGGGAAGAAGTCCAAGTCCCCATATTTGGACAATGTCCAATCGTCCTGACTTTTAAAAAATGTGTTTGTGGTTCTCTGCAAAATCTACATTTTAATCCATTCACTTATTCCACAAATGTTTAATGAGCACCTATTACAATCACCCATTGATTCAGTAAATAGTTGTAGGAGTCTTAGTATGAAATCAGCAAGACTTTAAGGCAACAAAATGGTAAACAGAAAAATATGCTCTGGAGGGGTACTAAATCATAAGGTAGTGAACAAGCAATAAAATGTATGGTAAATGTCAGATTAGATAAGGCAGAATGTCCTGAGAACATATAATAGGGTTATAAAATCTGACAAGAAAAATGAGTCATAATGCATTGCTAGAAAAGTAGGTGGAAAAGCACAGTATGAAGAGGAAATGACATGTGCAAAGAAACTGAAGAAGGAAGGCCCTTGAGGTACTTTAGGGACTGAAAGAATTCCTGTCTGGTTAGAGCACTAAGAAAGGGAATAGAGGAGAGGGCTCGGTGTGATTACAAAGCATCCTAGAGGCTGTGCGTATCTCAATAGTTTTCCTTAAATTTTGAACACAGTCAGGTTCATGAGTATTTGAATAAATGAAATGTTCATAGTTACATTTTCAAAACACAAATCCAACTGCTTGGAGGTTAAATTTGAAAAATGAAATCCTGGAAGCCTAGAGGCCAGTTAGCAGTTTATTGCAACCCAGGGGAGTGGTGATGGTGGCTGGGGATTTCAGATATGTCAAAAAAGATGGAGAGAAATGGGAATCTTTCTATTAAGAACTACAGTGGCAAAGCCTGTGGCCACTTGAGTCTCTTCCACAGTGGCTGAAGAGTCTTTCTTCTCATGCCTTGTTCATTGAGGATAAAGGATTGCTGGCTATCGTTCATTCTGTAAGATCTTTCTCCACATAGGAACTATGTTATAAATGTTCTCCTAGTTAAGTAACCCTATTTACTTACATCTTATACATTACGGAAGTCCACCTCAACTGATTTAAACTGTTGTTTAAAAACTAGTTTAGTGGGTGGTGGAAGGAAAATTTCAAAGCTTGAAAAGGTGGAAATATTTTGTCATTTTCCTGTTAAAGTTGAGATTTTGGAATGAGTAACGACACATAAATGATCATTTTGGAAAGAAAATGAGAGGAAAAATGGGAAATTCCTGCTTTTAAAACTTTGAACACATTTATTTTATGGAGCAATTCTCCCAGGAAAATGTTTCTGACACTCTGCTGTATGTGGTGTGTAATGGTTGATACTTTGTGTCAATTTAAAACATCAAAAAGCTTAATTAAGTACCTTAGCCATTCTACATCCTAAGGTGTAGAGGACATGCCCTTACCACTCCAGGATGCTGTTCATTGCATCAACTTAAAAAGTTTAACAGTTTAACTAAGTGATTCAGCAAAGGGCCAGGGTCCTCACTTTGTAAACATCCTGAGCCTGTGAAGAGGAGGGTGGGAAGAGAGTGTGAATGTTACACCCCCGTGCGGGTGGATAACCTGCATACAGTATAAGGAAGGAAAAGAGGCTTGTTCTCCCTTTGTTTTTGCTCCTGCTGCTTTTGCTGTCTCCTCCCACCTTGAACTGTTGCCCCTATGCCATGCCATCCTGCCTTGGAGCCAGCTGATTACAGAGTAAAACCTCCACAAACTGTGAGCTAAATAAACCTTTCCTTCCTTAATATTGGGTGTTGGGTATTTTGTCCCAGCAATGAGAGAAAAATAACTAAGACATGGTGTCTATTCTGTGGTTCCTCTGTGATCTTAGATGACCAAAGAGGAAAGCATCTATCTCTGAAACCTCCACAATCCACACCTGTTATGGACACAAGCCATAGGCAGGCCTATGTGATATCTGCCCACTATGCACATTCTAACCTGAAATAGCACTTTCCCACTCGGCCATCAGTTTGGCCTTGTGGATTCTATTCTATCAGAGCAGACCTGGCATGGGGAGAGGCACAGGTTTATTATCTAAGGGATCCACTCTACTTCCCCTCACAGTCAGCAGTTACTCACACGCACCCTGTAGTCAGCAGCCAGATAGGCACTTTGGTGTTTGTTGTCTCTTCACAGCAGATCATGGTAGATACCACTAACCCATTTTACTGCTGAGTTAAAAGAGGAAATAGGATTGTACAATCACAGCATAGAAAGGAGCAGAGTCTAACTCAGACCTTTCAACTCAGAATCCTGCTCAGTTACCAAGGTGGGAAGCATCTACTCACCCATATTTGAAACTATGGCTGCCATGAAAGATGAAAGGTATGCTTGGATCCTCCAGCCTGCTGTCTTCTCTAACCTTTCAGTGACTAGTCTGTGATAGTAGCAGTGCTCACTGCACGCCTGGTGCCGTCAGGAACCCCTGGGTTGTGATCATTCACCTGATTCAAACCACTCCTAGCCTGGCACAAACAAATGCTCAAAACCTAATCACTGCACAGCCCTTTAAAGTAGGCTTTAGTGTTACCCCTCTTTAAAAATTAGGAAACTGAGGCACAGAGTAGTTGAGTAACTTTGTCATTGATAAACAAGTAAGAGATGGATCTGGGTCCTACTGCAAGAGGTCCAGTCCCGCCCATGTTTGCAGAATGTAATGGCTGAAGCAGTCACTCTGTAGTGTCCCGATAGACTACGCATCAGCATCGTTTGGAGAGCGTATTACTACTGTCGGTCTGGGGTCTGGACAGAGGTTCTGATTTAGTGGGTTCAGAATGGGCTGTGGATGTTAAGTGTGTTCGAATGCTTGGGAAGTAGCCAGCTGTAGGACTAACAGGTTAAAAGTGCTGGCCTAGGATTGAAATATAGATCTGAGCCAGAGGCCCTAGCAGTGTGATGGAGAACTTGCACACACAATCAAACTTTAGATTTTGCCTCTGCAAAATGATGGCATTAACAGAAACTCTTACTGGGAAGGTGTGAGGAGTCACTGAGAAAGAACCTACTGGTACTGTGCCTTGAAGTAGTTACTCAATAAATTTATTACAACAGGAGAAGCTATCATTCTTCAAATTATTTTGTTGCTTAAAAATTAACATGGATTACTAATTGATGATGGCATTAGTAATACAATTATTAATTCATTAATTTCTCATCGTTTCTTTTGACCATTAGGAAAGCCTGTTATTGCCCCCAAGTCAGCTGCCAAGTGGGAATTCTGCAGTAGTAACCTGGCCCAGCTGGGCTTCCGGAAGTCACCCTTGGAGACTCGGGACACAGCGCAAATAACGACTCCCTCTTGTTTACTTCTCACCCACGCAGCAGGCAGCCAGCGCAGCCTCAGCTTTATCAATATGGATTTTGAAATCACCCTCGGCTAACAGCCCAAATTAATAGCCTCAGGGTGACTCTGGAGCAATTGAGAAAGAAAATCCATAACTTCACTAAAGATGCCAGTGGCTGTTCAGGGAGAGAGGTCTATATTAATTAACAGCTGTGAACAGGTAAAACCCGCACTCAGGACAGTGTGAAGCAGTTAAAATTAACCAAGTATAAGAAGCTCATGGGGCTGTCCTGGTGAGGCGGCCAAGGGAGCCGGCCCTTGAGAGCTTGCGTTGGACATCAACTGGCCCCACCTGGGCACAGTGGGTCACATGCAGTCCCCCACCAGCGGGCATCCCCGTGCTCACAGGGGCACCTTGGGAAAGGCTGTCCTTCAGGAACACGGAGTGCCGGGCGTGCATCCAACTCTGCGGTTGTTTTGTTCTGTAGCAAAAGTGCTCGGCTCTAGCGGTCTCCTTCTACAGGTCCCTGTTGGATACTTTGCAAAGCAGAAGACCCAGGAGAAAGGCTATTACACCGGTAAAGAGGCCCGAGAGTGTTAACACAATAGTCATCACCCTCCCATGGCCTCTCCCAGGTGCTCTGCACATAGAGACCTAGAGGCTAGAAAGGCTTCTAACATCTGGAAAGGAAAAGAACATACCTGTGGGAGAAATCAGGCAGCCAGAGCACACAGAACTCAAGGCAACAGTACTGGCAGAGGGTGACTTGAAATGAGATGCTTTGCCTTTGAGATCTGCCCTGTCATTTCCTTACTGGTATTAATTCTGGTAAAGTGCTTGATTATTCTATATTTCCTATCTATAGAATGAGACTAATACTACCTCCCTTGAAGACATAATGCAAAGCCTCCTCCAGTGAATGTGTATTGCATATCTTGTATGCTAGTCACATTTTCATTGTGTTTTATTTCTGTGTACATTTTCCCTTTGGTAATTTCTTCAAGTGTTGTGGCTTTAGATACTATCAATATACTGAAGTCTACAAATTTTTATCTCTAGTCAGGACCCCTTTCTGAACCCCAAATTATGTATAAAATCTGTCTATTCAGTGTCTCCTTTTCATCTAATAGGCATCTTCAATTTAAAGCACGCAAAAATGAGTTCCTGGCGTTCCATTCCCAAAGCTCCTGGCTCAGTAACCTTCTCCAGTGCGGTCGATAGTTCAGCCTTCAGATCCTCGTTTTCTTGCTCCTTCCATCCAGGCTGTCAGCAAATCCTACTGACGCCATCTTTAAAATGCATCCAGGTCTGACTTTTGCTCACTACCTGGACTGAGCCATCTCCACTTCTCACGTGACCACCACCATCACCTGAACAGGACACCGTACCACCGCCTTTACACACTTCCAGTTCAGTTCTGTCTGTTCCCAGCACAGCAGCCAGAGTGAGCCTGTGACAATGTAAGTGCAAACATGAATGGATGTTTGAAATCATGTGATGGTTACCCATGTACCCTGAGCATAAACCAAAGTCTGACTTTGAACTACCGAGCCTCAAGTGGTTCCCCCACCCCCCTTCCATCACCTCTCTGGCTCCATTCTCTCTCCTGTCTCCTTTCCCATCTGTTCACTCTACACAAGTCTCAATGGCCTCTTTGCTATCCCTTGCACAGGATAAGTAGGACTCCGCACCAGAAACTTTGTTCTTGCAGGAACGCTTCCAACAATTTTCTCTCTCAGGAAAGTGTGATGCTCACTCCTTCACCACTGTCAGGAGCACCATGCTTGCATATATCAGAGAAACAGAGTTTCATGATTTCCTACCCAAACTCACCTTGTCTGGCTCTCAGCAGTTTTCTTTACAGTGTAACCCTTAATCCTAACATGTCAGCTATATTGGATTAAGAAACGTGTCGCAGGTCCTCAAAGCACACACCCAGGATTTTCTTGTGAGGAATAATTGAGGTTTATGATTCGAATTGATGTTCTCTTTGAAATCTGATCTATAGATAGACAGATGCCAACACAGAGTTCTAAGATATAAGTAACATTTCAAAAATTAAAATACATACAAGTTTCTTTCCCTTTCACAATATCTGTTGTACCTTTCAGATTTTATTTGTGCTCTTAGGTTCTTATACTAGGGAGAGAATAGGAAAGAACAACTGGAATGAGGGAAAGGAGAAAAGAAAGAAAGAAGGAAAGGAAAAAATATGTATATGTACACAAGATAGCTAAGATAACTGTACTACTAATTTCTATTGGTTTATTCAAAGGAACAGTTAATGTTTAATTGTTTGATCAATCTTTCATGCCTAGATCTGGTAATGTGAGCAACTACTTTGAGATATTAAGTAATACAACAACCATAGTTGATTTCCTATCATCTATTTTGAAATGATGTGTCATTTTTATAGTTTTCATGTTGTTTTACTTTTGTCTTTGTTTTTGTTCTTTTCTCCTTAAAATAAAAAATGCACACAAGTATGAATACAGGCTTATTTATACATCACATATTTGCATGTGTCTGTCCCTCACCCACTATTTGTACCTGTGTGCCTCAATAACACCTAAGTAAAAATATCCTAAAGTAGATTCTTTCTAGAAAGGGAGTTACGTGGCAGCTAAGAGCCTGTATTCTGAGCCTTTAAATGACCTGCATGCCATCCGTCAACCACAGAAAATAGTTTCTATATTTCTATGTAATTAAAATTAAGTGATGACAGACTACAGAATTTATGGAGTCTAGCCAAAATGAACTGCAAGCCCTCTTTGAAAGCAGAATAAAATAAAAGTGTAGCTAATGGTCCTAAAATATAAACTTTTTCTGTGTGTTTTTTGTTTTTGTTTCTTGGGTGTTCAATGTCATGCTCCCTCATGACGGGTGGCAGTGTGTTATGGTTGATACATTGTGTCAACTTGGGGAGTCTAGAGCTTTGGCTAAGTGACTCAGCAATTCTACATCTTGGAGTAATAAGGACACGCCCTTACCCTTCTGGCGTGTTGTTTATTGTGTTAATTTAAAAAGTTTAAAAGGTTAACTATGTGACTCAGAAGGGAGCCAGGGTATTTACTTTATATTTATCCTAAGCCTGTGCAAGAGGAAGGCGTGCAGAGGGTGTGGGTATAGAGGACCACCCCCATCCCCCCAGAGTGGGTAGACTGCACAAAAAAAGGAATTGAGGAAGGGCTGGCTGCTGGTTCTTCGGACGAGCTCCGGTCTTCGCCTATAGCCTGGTCATCTCCTGGCTTCTGGTGCGAACTGTTCAGCTTCTGCCTGGGACTCTTCAGCCTTCTGGTGTTGGCTCTCCGGCCTTCATCGTAGATTCTTCAGCATTCCATGGCAGGCCCATCAGCCTTTTGATGCAGACTTGTGCGGACACTGCAGTGAGCTCCAGGCCCGGAGCTGGGCTCTTCGATCTCCAGCGTGCAGAGACCCTCTGCACGCTTCCTCATCCCACTCTGTAGCCATTGTAAGCCCAACTTGTAATTTCTTGTACATTTGCTTATCTTGTATTGTATCTGTTCCTCTAGTAAACCCTGACTGATACACAGTAGTTCTCAAAAGAAGGCAACTTTTAAAAAAGCAAATCCAACTGTGTTATTCTTCTGCCTAAAATGTTTCTGCTGCTTCTCTTTCCTCTGAAAATAAAGCCCAAATTCTTCTTGTGCTCTAGGATCCTCTCCTGCAATCTGACCTTCGCCCTGCCCTCCTCATCTCCTCACCCTGTCATGGCTGCAGCCTTTCTTCACTCTGATATCACCATGGCCCTCAGCCGGAAGAAGAAGGGAAAGGAGCAGTTCCAGGCAGAGGGAACAGCCTTGTGAAGCTTTATGAATTTCTGGCTTGAAAATGTCACTTCCTGCAGGTTTTCTGTGGCTTTTTGACTACCTATAACCTTGCATTTTGTAGGCTTTGTGACATCCTCTATCTTTTCCTTACATACCTTACAACAATCCTAAAACTAATGAGCTATCTTAAGATTAGTCCCTGTGTCTCTCTCTAACTGAACTAGAAGTGACCTGCAGAGGGGCCCGTGTCTCCTTTGTTCACAGCCTTACGCCTAGCCTGGCAGAGGGGCAGATACATGACAGATTCTCAATAAACAGCCACTGAATAAATCATGTTCAGTGTCCAGTACAGACTAGGAGAGGTTTGTGCCTCACTAGCCAGGCTAGTGTTTGCTAAAGAATGGCCTTTCATACAGCCGGGTCCTGGGTAGGTTGTATCAGAACACTAATGCTAGGCTTCCTTCTCTTCTTGCTCTTCTATCTCAACTTCCTGAGCCTCACCTCTTTCACATTAATGCACTCCTTCAAGCAGCACCTCTGTTGTCATTTTCCACTTGTCCGCCTGTTCTTGATTGTTGCTCCTTGAAGAAGATAAATGTATATTCAGCTCCCGAGTGGTTGTGCCTTGATTTTTCCCCTGTCCCTTGCCCAGTCTCTGAGGCTCCTTATTTATTCAGTTCACACTGCCTTTATATCCCTGTTTTCTGCAATTTCCCTATAAGTTGGCTGATATTACTTAAAGGCATAAGGGAGCCAGTGATGCAGGTTAAGAATTTGCCCAGAAGAAAATGGTCTTTTGAAGGGAAAGGAAAAAAAAAACCACCCTATGGGTTTGTTTATATAACATTTTTGCATAAGCCCTGTTGTTACCTGTGAATTTCTGCTGTTTCTACCACCATAAAATGGGAGCATGAAACAGCCCATTGACTGACATAGAGGGCTTCAGGAGCATTTTGAGACTGTCCCTAATGCCTTTGTCATTGTCTGCAGTCTAATAAGATTATGTCTTCCTTTCACCTTTCATTTTATCACTGTCTATCATAAAGGACTGCATTAAATTAATCCATAAATACAGATAGATGGTTTTATCCTGTGGCTATGAATGGTGCTTTAAAATAAAAAAGCAAAATGATAAACCAGTGTAGTAATTGACCATAATTACAGCAATGAAATATTACTTTGAATTAGTCATAGCAGTAATACACAGCTCGAGAGCTTGCAGTGAAAGCTGCTAAGTGGAAGGGAACAAAGGGAGAAAGGAAACACGACATTAAGATGCAAGGTTTCTGGCCACTAATCCAGACAGCTGGGAGAAATAAACACAAATTAGGGGACTCAGGGACTCTACCTCGGGAGAAGGTGCCCTTGTTTTCTCTGAAAAGCCCGCCAAGCTTGCGAGACTCGCCACAGTTTAATTAAAGTCTGCAGCTGGTGTGAAAAGGAAAGGGGAGAAAGAAATTAGGGCAGCACAAAAACTAATGAAAGTCTAGGATCTCATATTAAACTTTTCTCTCCATTATGAAAGAAATATGACCTGTCAGATGTGCCCCTATTCACCATAACAAAGCCCTCGGGGAAGATCATTCTGGACAGGGAAGAGAAAAGACCTGTAATCAGGTCTCATTCCATTTGACTGCAGCTACCATTTTCTGTGAAAACTTGAGTTGGTTTTTCTAACCAATTGGCAAACGAAGGCCACACCAAGTGAACAGCTTTAGAGTGACTAAGCGAAGGCCCATGGAAGCTTTCAGGCAAACACCATAAAGCAAAGAACCAACCTTGACCACCAGAATTGGGGTCATGTTCAGGTATTACCATCTGTATTGGTCAGAATCCCAGAAAATGAGAACCTAGAGAGCATAGCCTACTGTGGGGGCTGCCAAGTCCAATTCCATGGGGCAGGCCAAGGTGGCTGGAAATTCTGGAAAAGCTGCTGCTGTAGACTTGAGGCTGAATTCGTTTCTCAAGGACCCCAGTTGTGGCCTGCTAAGAATTTCGACTCCTTGGATGAGGCCCACCCTCATTATGGAGGGTAAGTGGCTTTACTAAATCTAGTGATCCATCATGCACAAAATCTGTTGTCTCATCCCAGACTAAAATTGAATCAAGATGGATCAAAGACCTAGGTATAAGACCTGAAAAAATTACTCTGTGAGGGAAAAAGTTGGTAAAATTCTTGATGACATAAGCACAGGAAAAGACTTGCTGAACAGAATGTACTTGCATAAGATATAACACTAAGAATCAGAAAATAGGATTTTATCCAATTTAAAAGATTCTACACAGCAGAGGAAACACCCAACTGAGTGAAGAGACAATTTGTAGAAGGAGGAAAAATTTTGCCATATATTCTTCAGTCAGAGGACTGGTATCTAGAAAACATGAAGAACTAAAAAGAGAAAATAAAAAGGAAAAAAAGGACCTTCTAAAACTAAAAAAAAAAAACTAAAAAAGCAATTAAAGTGACTAGATACTTATTAAAAGGAGTACATTGGGTGCTGTGGCATATACATATAATCCTATCACTCAGGAGGCCAAGGCAGTAAGATAACTGTGAGTTTGAGTCAAGCCTGAGCTACACAGCAAGACCCTATTTCAAAAAGCCAAAAGAAAGGAAGAGAAAGTAAGAAAGAAAGATGAAAAAGCACCAATGACCAATATACATGAAAAAAAAATTGGCATCTTTGACCATCAGAGAAATGCAAATCGAAGTACACCCAGGTTCCATCTTACTCCAGTAAGAATTGCCATCATCAAAGACACACACACACACACACACACACACACACACACACACACAGAGAGAGAGAGAGACAGAGAGACAGAGAGACAGAGAGAGAGACAGAGAGAGAGGAAAACAAATACTGGCAAGATTTTAGAGTAAAAGCTATGCTTCTGCATATTTGCTGAAAATGTAAACCAGTACAACCACAGTAAAATCAGTTTGGAGATTCCTCAAAAAACTGAAAACAGAAATTGCATTTCATTCAGGCTTACCTCTTCTGGCTGTCTTCCTAAAAGAGTAAAGTCATCATATTTTAGTGACATATGCAACATATTTACAGCAACATAATTTGCAATAGCTGAATTATGGAAGCAGCCCATATGCACACCAAATGATGAAGGGATAAGAAAAATGTGGTATAAATACACTATGGAGTACTATCCAGACCTAAAGAAGGATAAATTTGAGTGATTTGTAGGAAAATGATGGATTTTTGAGATCACAATGTAAAGTGAAATAAATCAGGTGCAAAAGATTACATACTACGTAGTTTCTGTAATATGAGAAACCCAACACATAAATAAAGTGCAAATAAAAGAGAGGTGTTAGGAAAGAACAAGCTACACTCTGGATATGGGAAGGGATTTGGGGAAGGAGGGATTGGGGAGGGAAGGGAGAAATGAGTAGAAATGGTCAAGACGTGTATGTATATGCGTCTGTCCCCCAAGATGACTGTGATTAATATGGATCACAAGCGTGCATGAATGAAAATGTCTAATGAATTAAATGCTGACTATAGACAAAAATATTCTTTCTGGACACGGAGGGGTACATACCATAGTCCCTACATTCTAGGAGGCTAAGGCAGGAGGATTGCAGGTTTGAGCACCACTGGACAACTTAGTGAAACACTGGGTTCCAAAATTTAAAATTATAAAAGGTAAGAGGATATACCTCAACATGAAACCCTTGAGTTCAGTCCTTAGTACTGTCCCCTAGAAATCTTTTAGACTAATATATAATCTGATGTTTGACCAAATGACTGGGCAGTATAACCTAGAGAAGCTGAAACATAACATTTGGTACCATATTAGCTACTATTAAGAATACTATAATATTTATAAAACATTTTGTATTTGCCAGGCACAAATTACTCTTTTAATTCTCATAACAACCCCATCAGATGGAATATAAAATTATTCTCATGTATGGATGAGTAAACTAAGATATGGGAAAACTAAGTAACTTCTCAAGTTCACAGATAACAAGGTGGAGATCCCGGACTTGAACTCAGGTGGATAAACTCCAAAGTTTGAGTTCCTAAGTGGTAGGCATTTCAATTCTCTGGGGCTTTCCCCCTGTATGGGAAGACATGGAGCAGCAAATAACGTGAAGTGCATGTCTCAGTTACTTTCTCCTCGCTGAGACACACTGCCCAATGCCCACAAGTTAAAGGAGGAAAGGTTTATTTTATCTCACAGTTTGCATAGCTTTCAGTTCATAGTGAGCTGGCCCCAAGGCAGGGCAGCATGGAGGAGAGGTCTGGCAGAGGAGTAACAGCTCATGGTGTAGGGGCAGGAAGCAAGAGAAGTCACGGAAGGAGGAAGGGAGAAAGACTTCCGGGCCATGCCCCCAGTGACCCACTTCCTCAGACCTGGCTTCCCCTCCCAGCATCACTTTGAGCTGTAAAGTCTCCAGGGGACTATCACGTTCTCGTGATGCAGTCACCTCTCCAAAGCCCTGCCCATGAGTGCACAAGGCTTAGGGGGACAGCTAGATACACACCACAGCAGTGGTTCCAGGGGAGGATTAAATCAGAAGATGCTTATGAAAATCTTGATGTATTACCTGACATGGAGTAGGTGCTGAATAAACTGTAGCGCTCTTCCCTCTCCATGAAAATTGCTTGCACTTACATGGTTTTGTGTTTGGAAGCGACTGCACTCCAGAAACCTTCACTAAAACTTTGAGTTTTTAGTCATATTAAGTATGATTCTTTTGGAAATTATTTTCCTAGTATTAATTTCCCCTGAGAGTCTCAAAAATTCATTTGGGCTGTTCCATGCTTTTCCTCAGGAGCAGACTGAACCCTCGGCATGTAGCAAAGCATCCATTGCATTAAATGAATGAGTAGATTTAGAAATTAGTGATTTTTACTCAGTTTCCCAGTGAGAAACTGAGGCACAGAGGGAATAGATGGGGTGCTTTAAATGTGTGCTGTAATTTGTGGGCAAGTGTGGACCAATGTGTTCAGTTCTCCAGAATCCCCCTCCCTCATGGTCCCATCTCTCCACTCGGGCATGGCTGGGAAACTTCACATAAATTTGTGCTGTTGAATGACCGGATTCTCCCTGCCTGACTCCCATAGGTGGGGACTCATTAGGTTCCGAGAGCTGTCGACCCTACAAGCCCTCATTTAGAGTGGACTTCCTCTGTTCAGGCAGGTGAAAAGCTTTGGAGACCTGTAATTAGGCGTTCCTGGATTCATGCATAGATTCCATCTTTAAACGCATATAGCATCACTCCAAAAAGAAGGGAAGAAAAATCCTACACTCTTCTCTAACTTTTGTTCCTTTGCCTCTCTGACTTCCCTGCAAACTGGTGAGAAACCCTGCTATAATTTAAGCCTAATGACAATTAAGTGCAAAGTCATTACCCACTGTTATTGAATTATCTTCTGTTTAATGGAGTAATTGAAGGAATGACATATTACTACAGAAATTGGTGTGCTTATTCCCAGCCAGCCCAGCCTCCTTCTGCCTCTGATTTGCTCTTTTGACTCTAGAAGACCAGTCTTGGTCTTGGTAATGAGAGACCAGTCCTGGGGATACAATATATAGGACCAGCTCTGGTTTAACTACTAATGCCTTTGACAAAAATCCAAACCTCTCTCCATCTCACATTCCCCGAAAGTAAAAGATAAGAAGTAATTTCTACTTTGATTTCTTTGTAGATTAATAAGACTTTAGTAATGTGATTTATGTGAGATTCATTTGAATAAGACAATAAAATATACACATAAAACTACAAAGTGTAGAAGCATAAACTGTTACCATTACTGCTTCAGTTTTTTAAATAAAGGAAATTCATGGCATGCTACTGAGTTGCCCTACACTTCAAATTTGAAATTTAGACTATAAGTACAAGTCAGTAGATAAGTGAGTCACAGTCTTCCAGCGATTCCCTTTTCTGCAGGCATTTTGACATTGCTTTGAATGTCGAGTTCCAATCCGTCACCTCTACTCTGCTTCTTGGTTCCTATAATTCTTGTCCGCATTCCCATTTTCACTGCACCACCACCTTTCAAAGCCTAGGGTTTTATTTCTTTGTTCGTTTCTGAGAAGTCTTCTGTCTCTTCACTCTCTTAGACCAACCTTCATGATGACTTTTTGTCTCTTGGGAAAAAATTCCAAATCCCTTAGCTCCATACAATTTGGACCTGTCAAGACTTTAACTGCTTTTTGTTTATAGTTCCTATGAAGAAACCCTTTGCCCCAGAAAAATTTATAGTCACATCATACTTAGAAGGTAACTTAAATCTTTTCCCACTTATGTACCTTGTTCTACTGAATTGCATGTTTTACCCAAATCTTTCCATTTTGGGGGTTGATGTCTGTCGATGGGGCTGAGTAGTGCAGCGTGAGCTTAGCCTGGGGATGGGGATGGTTCAATCCCCATCCTGCTCCCCCACCCAGTCTTTCCACTTTCCCATAGAACCTATCTCCATCACTACAGAGCAAAGTGTCTTCCTTTCCCTGCATTCTATGAACTCTATGCTGCCATATTTGTTAATACGCTTTGGAAATCACTGGTCATATGCTCACATCATTATATCTACTATGCCAAAAGTAACAGATATTGCATATTATAGGTTCATAATTAATAGTTGCTTATAGCATGTTTTAAAAATCTTATTGAGAATCTCTTTATTTCAGAAAACAAAGTGAAAAATAGAATTTGCTTTAAACCTTGTAAAATGCATTCCAACCGATGTATGTTCATTTCTTTTTTTATTGTGCTATAATTTACATATGATAAAAGTCATTCTTTTAAACAGTAAAATTTGATGTTTTAAACCAATCGGTGCAAGTGTTTGAGTCATCAAAATCTAGAAACAGAACATTTTTCCCCCATCAGCATCTCCTGGAATTTACTGACTTTTTTTCCTACTGAGTGTTCCATTCTATGGGCATTCTATCAGCTGATAGACATTTGAGTTGTGTTTATTTTTTGGCCATCACAAATCTAGCAATGAATCTTCACATACAGGTCTTTGTGTAGACATATGTTTTCATTGGTCTTGCATAAATACCTAAGAGTGCTATAGCTAAGTCAAGTGAAACGTATTTATTTACCTTTATAAATAATTATGTGTCTGGAAGCAAAATGGGACATTTTTATAAAAACTTTGGCAATGTCTAAGAATTTCCATTGCTCCCCAATTTTGTCAATACTTTGTATTTTCATTCTTTTAATTCTTAGCCTTTCCATGGGGCCTAACGTATAATCTCACTATTTTATTTACATTTAATTTATATTTTCATAATGATTGTCCTATTAACATAATTTACCCAAATTTCCCTTGATTATTTGTCCTATGACTGAGTTTTAAGTGTTCTTCCTATATTTTGCATGTCTTATTTCTTCATATTCTATTTTACTTTATTTATTTACTTGGTACCAGGAATGAAGTTCAGGGTCTCATGCTTACCAGGCAGGCACTGTGCTGCTGAGCTATATTCCTAGCCCAACTTAATATTTTAAAAATGTATTTATCCATTTTTACTTCTGGTTTGTGGCTTGCAATTTCACTTTTTGATGTTAGGAATCATTTTAATTTTCTTCATGTTGTCCTTTAAAGAAAAAAATTTAATTTTAATTCTGTTCAATTTATAACTTTTTCATTGTGGCTGTGGTTCTTTTCTAAGAAGTTTTTGTGAGAACCAAAGTCACACATATTTTCTGCTGCATTTTTTCTAGACATTGGATAATTACAGCTGTACTCAGCCTATGTTTAAGTTTCTTTTTTTCCAAAAGATTTCCTTTCCAATTTCCAACAGCATTTAGCAATGGCTCATTGATTTTCTTCTGTTTACAAATGTCCTCGGGTTTTTTCTTGGCATTTGTTTCAATCTTCAGACCGATTTTTGGATCACTACCATCTAATAGCATTGAGGCCTTTGACTTACCTGTCTTTTACCTTCTCTCAAAGATGTTTTGCTGTTTTCATTGCAAAGTCTTGTACATTTTAATAATCCCTATATATTTTATAGCTTGCAATGTTCTTTTCTAAAAATAAAAATCAGTTTCCCTTTGTTCACTGCTAGTATTTTGCAATGCAATTATTATTTTGTAAAGCTTTGCATCCTCGACATTTCTTTACTCATTTATTAGTTCTAGTACCTTTTTAATAAATTCACTGAAAATTTCAACGTGGATAATTATATTTATGTAAAGAGAGTTTTATTATTTCCTTTCAGAGCTATGTTTTTGTTTCTTTTTCTTGAGTTGCTGAGGTGAATTTCATGTCCAGTGCAATGTTGAATGGAATACTGCAAGTGATTGTTTTAGCTTTGTTTGTAATCTCAGGCAAAAGCACTAACCATCACTTGTACTGTTCCTTGTAGGCATTTTGTAGGTATCCTCTATTAGACATTACTTTCTAGTCTTACTTTGCTAAAACATTTTACACTGTATATATCAGACTTTCTCAGATGCCTTTCCTGCGTCTGTTGCAGTGATCATAGGACATTTCTGTTTTTGTTTGTAGAGAGTAATACATTGTTTCATTTTAAATGTTGAAACAATTTTAAATTTCTACAATGAACCTTTCTTGGGTATGACACATTATAATTTATGTGTTGTTAGATTCAAATTTCTAAAAGTGTTTTAGAGAATTAAGATATATATTCATGAGTGATATTGGCCTCTAGTTGTTTTATTGCATCTTGCCTTGTGATATTTCCACTTGCTTTTGCTAACGGGGTAATGCTGGCCTTATTATATGAATTGGGCAACTTTTTCTCCTGTTCAATTTTGTGGAAGACTTTGATAACAAACGAGGTTGTTTCTTCCCTAAAAGTTTATCTCTTCTCCAGTGAAGCCATTAGGCTTAAAGTTTTCTTTGCTGATAACAATCACAATAGGCAAAGCTTCTTTAATAAATATGACTTATTATTTGTTTCTTCAAAAATTTTCTTCCTTATTTTTGCCTTTAAAGGAAGTTGTTTCTTTTTCCTAAATTGTAGAAGCATTCGTATAAAGATGGTCATTTTAATTTACTTAATCTGAATTTAATATTTTGGAACATACAGTGTTTCATTTCTCCAGTAAATGTCTTCCTGTGTTCACTTATGTTGTTTTACCCATTCCTCTACATTTTGGAATCACATTTGTCAGAAAATTAACTGTTGCAATTTCAAAATTCCTTTCTAATAGTTTCAACTACTAAATCATCTATGAGTCTGGTTACTAGCCAATTGCTTTATTTCTTGGCAATGGACTTTTTTGGCACGTGTGTGTCTATTAACATTTTATTGAAGTGAATACCGTTAGGTGTTACTAAAACAACAGGAAAATTAGAGGTGAAATTTATTTGCATTCAAAAATAAGAATGGTTTTTCTCCTCCCAGGTTATGAGTTAGTGTTAGCGTCAATCCAAGTAGCAGTTGAACCCTGTTTGGGTTTGGTTTTGCTATAGTTAACCTCAGAGCTCCGCAGTTCCTAATCTCTCCAACTGTGGAATGATTCTACCTTTTGTTTCTAGGAGAATTTCTGTGGTGTTCTCACTTGACTCAGCTGTGAGTCTCTGTGGCCCCTTGTCCAGGCCACTGTGGCAAACCCCAGTTATCTTCATTCACTGAAAAGCTCCTAATGAAGGCACAGAGCTTTTGGGTTCTCTTGTTAGTTCTTCTGCCTGTCTCTTAGGCAGGCCCTGTGTGCCTAATTCTCAGGAGTGGGACTCTCTCCAAATTATTGCCCCTTTCTCAGTGACAGATCAGCTCTAGTTCCTTCTTCTGTCATGGTATAAGTCACAGAGTTCTTCATGTTCTTGCTAGCACCTGATTTTGCCTTCATACTCTCAGCAAGGTGGGGGACACAAGATTCATTTTCTCTGACAATGCCAAACTGTGTCTGTCCCAGCAAAGAGCACCAGGCATGTGTGAGATTCCTGTCCCTCTCTCGGGGCTGATTTTTGCCTAGTATTTATGTAGAATTTGAAAGTTGCATTTTTTTACCCTTGCCCTTGTAACAACTGACTTTGCTTGGACTGAGAATAGGAGAATTTCCTACCTTACCCCATGAATGAATGGCTATTTCCTTACGTTAAGAAAAGACTTGGGTCAAGAGCAGCAGCAGGACTCTCTCTTTACCCCAGGACCTCCTGGCTTTTGCTTCTTACCTGAGATAAGCAAGGCTGAATCAATTTTAGTGTCTGCTCCCAGTCACAGCCCATCACCATTTTGTACTCATATAAGTTCTGCTTCCATGGCTTTTTCCAGGGACTTCTGCTAGGCCACAATCTTGTAAGGCCCTACACAGCCCCTTAAAAGGGGTTCTCACAGGTCTTCTTCTATATCCCAGCTTTCCACAGTAGAGTTCTGCAGAAAAGAGCTGGTGAGTGGATGTGGCCTGTATTTGGGTGTGAGATTCCAAGAGTGGAACCCATCCTCCTAGACTGTAGTGGATCTATGACTTTGCTACTGCTGCTGCAACAAAATACATAACATTAGCACCAAACAGCATACATTCACTGCAGTGAAGAAGATCAGAAATCTGAAGTGAGTCTTATCCCTTGTGGTTTGGATTGAAATTGCCCCCCAAAGGCCTGTGTGTTCAGAGGGGGAGCTTTTGGAAGATGATTACATCATGGAGGTGCTGACCTCATCAGTGGATTAATCTAGTGATGAGTTCATAGCTGAATTGTGTTAGGAGGTGGGGCTTGCTTGGAGGAGTCAGTCACGGGATGTAACCTAGAAGGGTGTATCCTTATCTCTAGTGCCTTCCTGACCTTTCCTTTCATTCTACTTCCTGGCTGCCATGAGGTGAATAACTCTTCATTGTTGAGCCTTTTCTGCCTTGGAGACAGTCAACCATGGACTGAAACCTGTGAAACCATGAGGCAAAATAACCCTTTTCTCCCTTAAATTGTGTATAACAGGTATTTGGTCTCAGTGCTGAAATGCTCATACGGCCCCCTAAAATCCAGGTACTGTCAACACTTCCTTTCTCGAGGGGTCGCTCAGCAGGACTCTTGTCTTTTGTAGATCCTAGCTAGGGAATACTCAGTTCCTTGGTTCATACCCCTCTGTCCATCTTCAAGTCCAACTTTCTACTCTTTCTTTGACCCTAGCTCTTCTGCCTCACTCTTGGAATTATTACACTTGTAAGTGTAATCCAGATAACTGAGGATATCGTCTCAGAATCCTGACTTCCATCTGCAGCCATAATGTTCTTTCCCATGTAACATGATATATTTGCAGGTTCTGGGGAGTAGGATATGGATATATTCAGGGAAGTGAAGGCCATTAGTCTTTCAGATATCAACAGAATTTCAGTGATCTTTTTATTTGCTTTAGTGGCTGCCACATCTTTCTCTGCCAAAGTTGAGGGGCCTTATCATCCTTTTTAACCCAGCCACCTGATGAGCTTAAAAACCATGTTCACATATGTCTACTCCACCCCTTTTAGCTCTAGCATGGAAGAAATATTCTCCATGTTATCCATACTCTAAAGAGACATGGAACTCCTACCCAAACTTTTCCTATTAAAATGTATTCTAGTTGCAAGCTACTACACCCTGAAATTTTCTTATTATACTGGACTGATACTGAACCATACAATTGATCAAAAATGATTTTGTGTACATATATGATAAATTTACAGCAAATCCTTCTGACACAAACTGAAATGTCTTTCAGGGATATTTCTCTCCTATTTTCCACACTTGTCTAATTAAATCAGTTTAACTTTGGAGATGTAATAGAGATTTTGAATTTCCAAAATACAAATTTGAATTACTCACAGATTTCTAATATTCAATAAATATTCATCCTAAACTATCTGCAAGCTCATTGCTTAGTTCTCAGGACATGAAATACTTTCAATAAAAATTTTCTCTTCTAGGTTTGTTTTAAGTGTGTACCTACTTATGCCCTTAGAATTTATGATAATAATAAATTTCAAATAATTTTTGCTTCTTTCATCAAAAATCTTTCTAGTAAATCTTCCAAATTTCTGTAACATGACATATCCAAATAGAGCTTGAATTTCTCCCATGGTTAATCCTCTCCATTTTCGCTGATCCTATTTTTTTTTAAAATCTGTGTCTATTTTATTTAATTATTTATTTTTTGGTTTTTCTCCAGTACCGGGAACCAAACTCACGACCTTGCGCTTGCCAGGCAGGCGCTTTTGCCACTGAGCTAAATCCCTAGCCCTTGCTGATCCTATTTATCCTTGTTCTTCACCCACTTTGTAATTCTCAGATCACAGAACTCCTGTCATGCATCCACAAGTACCTATTCCATATTTGTCTTTGGCAATGCAACTCTGCTCCAAATGCAACATTCTAAGAGGTAAATTAATAACCTTCTATATTTGTATTGACTAGTTACTCTTCCTTATCTGTTAGCAGATGAACTTCATCCTACAAAGTGCCTTTGTTGAAATATTAACCCCAGGTTCCTAAGAATATGATTGGACTTGGACATAGAGTATTTAAAGGGGTAATTAGGTTAATACGAAGTCATTACTTTATCCAATGTGACATTAATCCCTTATGAGTGGTGTGCTTTTCAGAGGGAGAATAGGACCAGACACTCTGAAAGATACATGTGAAGAAGTCAGAGAAGATGGTCCTCTAGAAGCCAAGGAGAAAGGCTTGGGACCAAACCATCAAGGTGTTCACACTTAGAGCTCAGATTTATGGCCTAAAGAATTGATACAATGAAGTTTTTGTTATTTGAGCTTCTCAGTCCATGGTGAATCATTATGGATGCCCAGGGAAACTAACACATCATCTTTTAAAACTATGCTCAAGAGCAACTCTTCTTACAAACTTTCATTGGCCTTCTCTGCATGAGTCAGGTGACTCCCTCTGTGCTGTGATAAATGCACAGGATCTTTCTTCACATTTACTACAGTTGTGTTTTTTTCTTCCTATAAACTCTATCATTGAATTCCCAGAGCTCTTCACACATAGGAAGTAGTAGTTATATCTATTGAACTGATGAGCAATATGTCTTATACCACATGCTATGAAACCTTTGAGCATATGACCAAACTCTTATTCATCATTCTGTTTGGGAGTAGGGGATTGGACTCCAGTGACCCAAAATATTAAATCAGTCCTACTCCTCCACTGGTATATTTTCATTAATTGTCTGTGTGACATGTTTTTCTAATCACTTGTTCCCTTTAAAACCCATTTGTCCTTCCCTTTCCACTTTCTCTCCATAAATAACAACTCTAGCATGCCTAATGTGCACTTTCAATCTGTGTTTTGTATATTTTTGAAAGATTTACCTGCTTTTAGAATTTATAGATATAGGATATTTTCATATAAATTACAAATACATCCTACATTTTCCCCTTAGAATCACTTTAAGCTTCATTTATGTTATTTTCTGCAGATCTAGCCCACTCTTTGTAAATGATACATTCTACACTGTATGCGTTATGCACATGTGTGAGCACATGCATGTGAGTGTGGCTCTGTGAGTCTGTGGGTGGGACCTTTTTCCCAGAACCCAGTGCAAGGCCTGATAAAGCGTAAGGTCCTTAGGTGTTGAACAAAATGTATAATGGGCATCATGTTCACTCGGTATCAATGGTGATATGCTTTCTATATTTGAAGTCTTCCTCACATGCCTTTCTTTCCTGTCCCCTGCCATTGCCTGGTTTTTAGATTTCTTCAAAAAGATGTTCCATTTGTACCCCACACTCCATCCATCACAATGGAGCATTACCTAGCTTAGGGAAAGTCCACAATCATTTCTCCCTATGACCAGAATACTTCTGTAAGACTACATTCTCCTTTGACCAATACCCATGAACTTGACTTTTAAAGTCTTTTATAACTGACTGTAGAATATTCATTTTACTTCACACTTCTCCCGCATCAGTGTCTATCAACTTTGAACACGCCCAAACTTCTTTATACATTATACTTCTTTATACATTCTTTTTTCCTGATTCAATATCTCTTCCTGTCCCTTCTCTATTTACCTAAATCCCAGCAGTTTTTATGTATTTAGCTCATGTGAAATCTCACCATGAAACTCTCTCTACTGCTGTGTATTTCCTTCACTGACCTCCAAGATCACAGGGCAGTAGCATGATGTAGGAGAGGTAATAAGACATTACAGAAATTGTACTGCATTTGGAGTCACATAGACCTGGGCTTGAAATGGCAGTTTAGTGTTTAATATCAGGGAGTCCTTGGGAAATCACATAACTCCTTCAACTTATCTTCTATTATCCGTAAAATAGGAATATTAATTATAACCTTGAGCAGATTGTCATGATTGAATGCAGTACTTTATATGAAACATCTGCCACATAATAGGCATTCAATAAGTGTTAGCGTCTCTCATCATGAGCACAGACTCTTCTGCTCATTTGGCATCTACCGAATGGCACCTTGTGTTACTATTTAACTACTTTATGGGACTGTGTCTGTCTCCTCTAAAAGTGGCTTCATGATGTGCTGTATCTTACAATTATTTGATCTGTATCACAGTGGAAAGAGCAAGGATGGTGTCTTCATTTACTAACAAACTTAAGCGTTTTGTCCTTTGAAAAAAGATAATTTCAGTAGCATATCTTATTACTCTAAGTTCATATTCATAACAGTATCATACCACAGCTAGTAAAATGTTCCTAGGTAGAAATCTTCTGGATTAATCTGGTGCATTCATTGAGGGTCACTTCACAAAAATATCCTATTTCTTGAGTTTACCATTTGAAACTATAAAAAGGCCTCAGACTGTGTCTTGGGGTGATAATAAATTTATGGGTTTCCTCACTGAAACCATTGTGCATCAGGGAATTTCATAACTGTGCATGGAATGAGCCTATCTCTTGTTTTCCAGTCCCTATGATGTCTGAAATCCCTTGTTGTGGTTTGTGTCTGTATGTCCCCCAATCCACATGCAGTCATAGGGTGGGCTTTTAGAGTTTTGATTAATGGTTGTGAGTGCTACAGTGCCCTGGGGCAGATAGTTTTCATATGTAAGGGAAAGGAAGAGGCTGCTTACCCCCACTGCTCCCTTTTGCTCTTGTTGCTTTGCTGTTTTCTGCCCCCATGAATGCTTGCCCTCTGTCATGTGCCACTATGCCTTGGAGCCAGCCAAGTGTAGACTGAAATCTTCACAAACAGTAAGCTAAATGAACCTTTCCTTCCTTAAAATTGGGGCATCAGGTATTTTATTTCAGCACTGAGAGAAAAGCAACCAAGAAAACCCTGAAAACAGAAAATATTTGTCCTGAAATCACAGATCTAGATACCTAGACTTGAGGCCCCTTCTTCTCTCTTAATATCAACTTAATTATAAAAATATCCTTTATCAGTGTTCCCTCACAGACCTTCTAGAGAAAGTTCTTGTTCATGGTCTTGCAGCAGTTGGCCTCAAAGTCGTAGTCATTATTGTTTTTGTTTAATGGGAAGACGTGGTTTTAACCTAACTGTGCTATCCCTCTGCTTCAGGGAGGATGCCTTCTCCTACCTGAACTCGATTCTTGTACTCAGAGAATGTGCTTTGGGCCTCTAGCTTGGGTCAACCGTGGAAGAAGAGTAGAGAGACAAAATCCCAGTTTCCACAGCTAAAGAGCTGAATTCCAGTATGCATTTTAACAAGAGACTTAGATCACCAGAAGGCATAGTAACAATTGGAAAACACTGGTGTACATGCAATTTTTCATCAGTGGGTCTAGCAAGGGACTTATGACTGTAAATTTAACAAGCTCTGAGATATATCTATACTGCTGATCCACGGGCTGGTCCTTCAGCAACTACTTTAGGTCACTGGTTCCAAAGTTGGCCGCACACTGGAACCAACTGTGGAAGGGGCTTCTGAAGATATGCATGATTGGTTTCTACTGCCAGGGATTTAGTTGGAATGGAGTACAGCTTCAGCATCAGAAATTTCAGACCTGGCAGTTTATTCTAATATAGTGGACCCTCAAAATTAGCCCAGGTTAAGTTCCTAGATCACGTGTGAATTGTGTAAATCATGAATTTCAGATATGGTCAGAAAAATGTTTATAAATGCCTATTTTTGTAGTTTAATTCCTAAATATGCTATGTCTCCTATAGCTATGTAATCTAATGTAATAAAATAATGTCTTAATAAAGCCTTTGAAGGTGGAGGGCATTCTGGTGGCATCTTAGGGATCTTAAAGCTTTAAGAAGAACCATAGCTACAGGAGATACAGTAACCTGTTTTGCAGAATAGTGGTGCATCTGCCAGAGATGGGTTACAGGGCAGCAGCCAATCAGCAGCAAGGACAACTCAGTTATGCTCTTAGATTGGCTGCTTGCAAACTGTCCACCAAAACAAAACAAAAACAAAACCAACAAAAAGCAATGACAGAGGATGGGATTTCCTTGAAGTTGTGGGGTGTTTCTGTAAACAAATATTAGTTTCTAAGCAAAACTCTGTGAAGGACTGAGGCCACAAACTCTGAACCACGATATCTCCGTGGTGTGTTGTACGCAGAAAAGTTTGAGAACCCCTGCTGAAGATTAATTTGTTTGGATTTTTTTATTTGTAAATGGAAGTAGTATTTCAACCAAGATACTATATGAATCATACTTAAAAAAAACACATCACTGAAATTTTACTAGAGCTATTTTGACAGATAAGATATAAACATAGATGTGTATGAACATAAACACATATATAGGTCAATTTAAATCCTTTTAACTCCTGATTTGGTGTTGCAAAACAATAGCAAAACAAAGCTGAAAGCCTGAGAAAGACATTGTTTGGAGATGGAGCGGGGCATGGACTGAAGTTGAATTAGTTTGGAAGCAAGCTTCACTGAGCATTCTAAGCATTAGGGAATCTGCTCACTGTTTTTCTGCCTCACCAGATTTTTACTTGTCAGTATATCAGAATTAAGGCTGAGCCAGATAGATTGCTAACAGTGTCAGATTGGATTGTGGCAATATGTTCTAAATCACAGCAGCCAGGGTGGAACTTGCTGACTTTTGCATTTTCCTCCACAAATCTCAAAAGCATGATAGATGGATGTATTCTTTTCAAAATGTAAGCTTCGAATTTATTTACAAACAGGTGACATTTTAGTGGTGGACACAAGTGAAAACATTCCACCTGCTGGTTATACCCATGAAAAATCTTTTCAAGAGTTTCATTATTAAAAAAGGAATATAACATCCCATCTAGAAGGATTTTTCCCAGTTTTAAACAAAACTAATCCCAGAGTTCTGGGATTATAGATGTGCACTCTAATGTCTTGATTAATATTTTCAATAAAAGCCATTAGCTTTTCCACTATTGAGCTAAAACATTTGGTGGGTGACAATACAATAGCTGTACCCCTTCTGTGAAGAATACTTGAATACTCTAAATTTTAAAATATTTCCAAAGTTTGGTTTATGCTTAGTAACTAGTGTTAAGCCAGAAGAGAACTTTGAATAACAGTAGACACTCAATAGGAAAACATTTACCAAATAAGTTTTACCTACTCATTCAAACATTTTATTGGACAACAACTATATATGAGGCACTTTTAAAAGATGTGAAATAAAGCTTCTCTTCTACATATTTAATTTTATACTTCCTTCAAAATAATTCCCTTGTGAGCAAAGTATGATGGTGATGATAAGAATCAGAAACATTTCTTGATAACTGAAAAGTATCTATTTTAGTACTAGGTCATCTCTTTAGTTGTCATGGACATTCCGTTTGTATAAAATTACAATAATGTAAATTTTAAGATGGAACAACTGAGATTTAGTGGGGGAAAGAAACTAGAAAAAGAATAGACATCCAGGTAACAAATTTAAATCCCTTTGACTCCTGACTTGGCTTTGCCCAGAAGTAACAAAACCATGCTGAAACCCCGTTAAAGACCATTTCCAAGACCGAGTGAAGGCACATGGTGGCCGGCATGAGGCAAGCCATGGGGCCAGCATGGGTGCCTGGCAATCTGAATCTGGAACTGTTATGGTTTAGACCCACAGTGTGCCCCAATCTGTATGCACATGGAAAGTGACTGATCATAGGGACACTGCATTCTTCAGTGGATTGTTCCACTGATGAGCTCATAGCAAAGCTTCCCTTTTAGAGGTGGAGCAAAGTTGGAGGTGGGTCGCTGGGGGCAGGACCTGTAAGGATGTCTCCTTCCTTGGCTCCTACCGCCTCTCTCTGCTTTCTATCTAACTTATGAGTAGGCAGCTAGCAAGAAAGGGCCCAACATGGAATCTAAGTGATCAGCCACATCAACAGGAGATAAATAGGAACAGGCAGTAGGAACTTCACCCAAAAAGGAGTTCCACAGGTGCAATTGAGTACAGCCCTCCTACACCCAAGGCTGAGTTTGTAGTTGGATTCAAAAGAAACTGCTAATCATACATACCAGCTGGCATAGGAGGATGTTTGTCACTTTATAGATTGGGCAGTGCCCTTGTTTTTGTGTTTAGATAAATTTATGAAGAGGCTTCACTTTCTCCTAGCCTTGGAGTGATTTTTGTCTGAAGTTGACATTTCTGAGATTGTTTTTGTTCTATAAATACAACATCATGGCCTCCCTGTGTGTGTTGGGCCAGTTTCAGGACATGGTTCTAAGTATCCGAGTAGTTCCTGGAGATAAAGGTCTGGTTTTTGCTTTATTTTTCTTCTCTCAATACTCTATTGAGGAAGATAATATTTTCAGTCCCTAGTATTTGGAATCTGCAGGAAGAAATCCAAAATACAGCACATTGTGTATCTAATTCTCTGCCTGGAAGAGTATACAGAAGAATCCAAGAGCACGTGTGTGTGTGTGTGTGTGTGTGTGTGTGTGTGTGTGTGTGTATAAAATACGTGTATCTCTAACAAAGAGAAACAATGATTAGCTCAAAAAAGACAGAGACAAAAAGGACCTAATATTTTAAGAAAGGCTAAGCACTGAATGATCAGAGTGAAAGAATGACTCTTAGGTCAAGTGGAAAAGACTTGACAATTTAGATAGAAAAGAAACTTTGAAAGAGCCACCAGTGCATGTAACACTTGAATATTTTGTGTAAGTTCAATTCTTCAAACACAATTACCTCTATCCTCAAAATAAGGAACTTTTATTCTTTTCTCTATGAATCATTTTTCCTGGAGACTAAGATATTCTACCTCCACCTGACTCTTTTTTTTTTTAAAGATTATTTTTAAGAGAAAAAAATAATAAAAAGTTTAGAAATGATGCAGAGTTTCACTAAACAAGATGAGAGGAATTCAGCAATGGTTGCTACATTGCATATTGTTGTTTTCAAATTAGTTGTTCAGATTACCAGATATAAGCATGAAACTAACTGTTAAAGATTTAATTACAAACATTTCAAACAAAAAGAAATACATAGGAATAGTGTGATCAACACAAATGCTTGTATTTTTCCCCTCGTCCTTTACTAATATCTGAAACTTTAGGACAGGTAGATGTTTACTGTTTCCCTCCTTTCTAATATTTTGTTTTTTTTTCCAAAAATTATTCATGAAATTAGAGTATAGAGTTTGGTAATCGAATAATAAATATTATAAAGCTTCACCAAAAGCACTTTCCTTTGCCTTTTCCTTACTTCCACTTATCCCTTAATCTTGCTCCTCAGACTCAGTGTCTATCTTATCTGTACTCTATTTACCAATCTATCATTTATCCACTTATCTCCCTATGCATCTATCATCTATCCATTCATCTGTCCATTTGTCTATCATCTGGCGATTCATTCATCCATTTATCTATCATCTAGACATCCATGGTTTGACTCCCATCCTTCTAAATAATATGTTCCTATTAGCAGTTGTTGACAAGAGCTTTTCATCACTGTCCTGTGATAAATAAAGAACTCAGCACTCTCACACTCCGCTTCAGTCCTCCCTGCACACCTCATTTCTTCCTCCATTTACAGAACATAATTGTGATCCAGTTTTGATTAAATTTTATTTATTTATTACATTATATGACTACGTAGGCATTGTTCAGCAGTATAATACTATGATTACATTTTCTTGCTGGTGTCACTTTTTATATTGAAGTTAACAATTGCCTTTATATAAGAATTTGCTTAGTTTTCAATATATCACTTTTGCCCAGAAACTCTACAAAGGAAGTGTACAACTGCTTAGAGTAACATTTCCTCCAAATGCTGACTTATGTTTTTTCCTTTGAAGCAGTCTTCTGCCTGAGACAGGAGATTAGGGTGTGGCACACCAGGCTGGGGTAGCAGATGTGACCTGTTAATTACAAAATCCCAGAACGCATGCACAGAGCTGTCCACAAAGCCCTACTGGCAGACTTTTTGTGAGAACTAGAGCAGGGTTTTGATAGGACGGCCTAGACCTGACATTATCCTGAAGAGTGGATGATATGCAAAGGACAGTCTTTGCCACCGTGCTCACTCTTTCTGCAGGATCCACCCTCGCACTACAGAGTAGTCTTTTCTCCCTACTTTACTTTGGCCCAAACTCACTCTGCAGAGCCCGTTCCTTTGCCTATGTGTAACAAAACTGTTCTACTGTTTGCCCTTGTCTTGACCAGTTCTTTGCTCAGGACAGAAAGAACTAGACACCATCTCCAGACAGAGACTACAGAACAGCAAAACCCAGTAACATATTTAGCTTAGCCAGCCATGAGAGCAGGGAAGGCCCTTTAGTCACATTGTTTGTTTGCTTGTTTCTTTCTAAAATACCACAAAGGTATTTTTTTTACCCTCTTCCTTTCCCTGTCTTTCTCCCCTAGGGTGGGGAGTTCAGGAGCTCTCTCATGGAGTGATGGAAAGCTTCCCAGCATGTCTCACCAAATTGCTGGGTGGTACGTGGCCTCTATTATTTTTTTCTCTCAGCCAGTAAGAGGCCTAAAGGCCTGCCTCAAGTTTATGTCCCCCTTGCCTTCTTTTTCTTGCTTGCAGTCACTCCCTGGGTACGAGTTACATAACCAGAGAGGCTGTTCTTATTCCCTTCTGTCCTCGGATTTCTCTTTTCCATGGTACTTTGCTCAGCTATTTCACTCTTTTGAGGAAAGATAACTGTTGGTAACTTGGCAGCCTGGCTGAGTAGCTGTCTACCCCCATTTACTCCTTCTTGTGCTCAAAGTGTTGTCTGTGCTTCTCCCCTAGCAGTCATCTGTTTCTCAGGGCACTATCCTAAGGTGGCTGTCTTGTCTTGTCTCATTTTGGCAGCTGTCTTATCTCATCACATGACTGGCTGGCATCTTGTCACAAGACTGCCTGTAATTTTGGGTCAGCCATGTGCATTTTGCCATGTTTGATTTCAAGTGACCACATGGTCTCTGGAAAGTCTCATCCTTGTAGATTAGAGCTAAGCCTCTGACTACAAGGAGCAAGTGGCCTTTCTCCCTCTGTTCTTTTGACTTAGGCTACATTGCTTCCTCGTTTCTTCTAACAAAATGCAGGTAACTGAGTAACATATACCTGACAGCCTGGGCAGAACAAAAGAACAGGTAATAATGCTTAGCTCAAGTGACTGTGAGTCATTCTTACCATTTTAAAGGTCTGTGGAGGTTTTTTACCCCTACTGTTTCAAACAAAGCCAAAGATTTACTATGGGGTACGTGCATGAGATATTTCTCAAGTGGCCGCACCCTGCTTAAGTAGAGCCATCAAGTGACTCAGTGTGGCCAAAGGAGTCCCAGTGGGGGGAGAGTTCACCCTGATCTCCGGAGTTTCCAAGGACTAGGTAGAACCATCAAGTAGTTCAACCCCCTCTCGCTAAGGTGTTAGTGGGTCTCAGTATGGAGACAAAAACCCCTACAGAGGGCTTTTCTTCTAAGCTTCTATGAGAGACACTGGTGCCATCCTACCTTTGGACAGAGATTTCTGCCTAATGAATATTTGAGTCTCACAAGGGACACTTTGTGCGCTCAGATTGGGTCTCCTTTCTGCATGAGATGACCTTTTGGGGAACTGAGAACTAGTTGTTTCTCCTATAGGCCCCAAGACCAGTAATAGGAAACCTGACGAACTACACTTGCAGGTTTCACGGACTTTGCCACTCCAGTGTATTCTTTTTGTTTTTATTATTTTAAAAATGAAAGAAGGAAAACATTAACAGACAG
>NW_004955485.1:5373928-5374978 GCF_000276665.1 Chinchilla lanigera | reverse complement strand
ATTCTTTGTCTCAATTGCATTAATTTCTGCCCTAATCATTATAATCTCCTCCCTTCTTTGGGCTTTGGGCCTGACTTGTTCTTCTTTTTCTAAAACTTTAAGATGCAGTATTAGGCTACTTATTTGTTCTCTTTCTGTTTTCCTTATATGTGAATTCACCGCTATAAATTTCCCTCTGAGGACTGCTTTCACTGCATCCCACAGATTCTGGTAAGTTTTATTTACATGTTCATTTGTTTGTATGTACTTTTTAATTTCCTCTTTAATTTCTTCTGTGACCCATTGGTTGTTCAGGAGGATGTTGTTTAATTTCCAAGTGTTTATGAAGTTTTTGGAGTTCCTTTTGTCTTTAATTTCCAATTTCATTGCACTGTGGTCAGATAATATACATGGGATAATCTCAATTCTTTTGCATTTTGGAAGGTATGCTCTATGGGCTAGGAGGTGGTCTATTTTAGAAAAAGACCCATGTGCAGCTAAGAAAAATGTGTATTCTGATGTTGTGGGGTGGAACACCCTGTATACATCTATTAAGTCCATTTGTTCACAGCTTTGGTTCTGATCTGTTATTTCCTTACTGATTTTTTGTCCAATTGTCCTATCTCTTTGTGTCAATGGGGTGTTGCAGTCCCCTGTTACAATAGTGTTATTGATTATATGGGTTTTCATGCCTGTTAAGATCTGTCTTATATAATTTGGAGCTCTGATATTTGGTGCATATATGTTTATGATTGTTATCTCGTCCTCTTGCAGTTTTCCACTGATTAGTATGTAATGACTTTCTTTATCTCTTTTGATTGTTGTTGGTTTGAAGTTTACATTGTCTGCAAACAGAATAGCTACACCTGGTGTTTTCTGGGTTATTGTTGCATGGAGGATTGTTTTCCATCCTTTGATTTTTAGTCTATGGATTTCCTTTTGAGTAAAATGTGTTTCCTGTATACAGAATATCACTGCATTTTGTTTTTTAATCCACTCTTCCAGTCTGTTTCTTTTGACTGGAGTATTGAGGCCATTCACATTTATACTTATAACCAATATGTGTTGACT
>NW_004955485.1:5367282-5373049 GCF_000276665.1 Chinchilla lanigera | reverse complement strand
ATTATAAGTCCTTTCTATATTTTTCATTTAACGCTTCTGTCCATTGCCTTTGTTATTCTATTTTCTTATATGTTTCTTCTTCAGACTTTTTGAGCAGTTCTTTCATTATTGTTGTGATTTCATTTTTTGCCTGAGAGATTATTTCTGATCTCATCTCTTCTGTGGCCTTATGCAGTTGTTTCTTTACTTCCATTGCCATCATTTCAGCTATTTCAGGCATGTGTTTGCCAAGTTCTCCTATGTCGATGTCTCCTGGACTTGTTCTAAGTGGGTTGGAGTTCTGGGATTGTGTTTTATTACTTTGTTTTGTCATGTTTGCTACCAGATGCAGAAAGCTCAGTTTCCCTCTTCAGTAGCTGCACAGCAAAGGCCACTGGTGTCCCTAGTTTTCCGTTGGTCAGGTTTGCCCTTCAGTGACCCTTGAGAAGCACTACTTAGTCTCGGGTTTTCTGGCAGTTGTTGATTTATATCTAGTTATTCCAGGTCTCAGATGCGGGCATTGGTGTCAACTAATGGCAGACCATCTGATCCAGCATCCCCTTGCAGTTCAGGGCACATGCACAGACCAGACTCGGGTTGCAGTGGTGTGACAATCCCAGTCCAGTGAACCTATGTCCCCAGGCAGTTCAGAGTACAGGCAAAACCCAGACACAAACTGCAAGGTCGACAGTTTGTGAACCACCTGATTCTGTGTCTCCAGTCAGTTCCGAACACAGAGGAACCAGATGCAGGCTGGACAGACAGCAATCACAGACTGCCTGTGCCTGCAATGCCCCAGGGGGTCCAGGTGCAAGTAAAGCATGAACTTGAACTGCTTGACCAGCAGGTCTTGGAGCACTCACTCACTTGGCACAGGGCACGTGCAGGGAGGGGCCACACGTGCACCCCAGTGAGAGCAGTCTCCAGGGCTTCTGAGTGAGGATCTCCTGTCTGGCTCTCTCCGTGAGTTTCCGCTGGGAACCATGGTTATGGAAGTAAATGATAGACTTGAACCACAGGACCAGCAGCTCTTGGAGCACTTACTCACTTGGTGAAGGGTGCATGCAGGGAGATCAGGCAAGCGCACAGCTAGAGCAGTCCCTGGGACTTCTGAGTGAGGACCTCCTGTCTGCTGCAGGTGCTCAGAGGGCAGAGACTCAGTGTGTAATGCCAGCAGGGTCCTGGGTCACCTGCTCTGCCCCCAGGAAGTAGATGGGAAATACCTGGCTCTCTCTGCAAGTTTCAGCTGGGAGCCATGGTAGTGTGAGGAAAGCACAGACACAAACTGTGGGACCAGCAGCTCTTGGAGCACTTGTTCACTCAGTGCAGGGTGCATGTAGGGAGGGCAGTCACGTGCACTGAAGCTAGAGAAGTCCCTGGGGCTTCTGAGTGAGGACCTCCTGTCTGCCTCAGATGCCTGGAGGGCAGAGATTTCATCTGTAATGACAGAGGGTTCCTGGGTTGCCCGCTGTGCCACCAAGAATACCTCCAGTGTATTCTTGAACAGAACGGTGTATCTACTGTTGCAACAAAATTTGGGTTCAGTATGAAGTAAGAAATGTCAAAATATGGCTATGAGGTGGCAATTTAAATTATGAGACTATTTTTTAGTTAAATTATTTCTGCTTAAAACATAGAGGGTGGAGGGAAAGCCCTTATGCTCAGGCTTTTGTGACCTTTTATTTCAAGTAAAGCCCAGAAAATATGGTATTTAGAGTGACCTTGGAGGAAGAGAGAGATCTATTTCATGATCCTGTCGTGTACCCCCACCTTTTTCTCAGGACAGGATAGGTCTCTTCTATTTGTTTAATGAAGCAACTTCACATGGGACCCCAGAAACCTCTGACACCAATAACCAGACATGGCTTTTACTGTGATAAACAATTGGGATCCGAAGTAGGTCAAAAGAGAGAAGCTACAATTATAGGTATCGTGGATGGCAATGCTTCAAATTCATCCAGATTTTCTAAGGAAAAATCCAAGGATATTGAGTGCAAGAAGTCTGGAAACTGGGCACATTGACTACACCATGTCACAGCCTGGACCCCACTCCAAATATGATGCAATCCAATGTGCCTGACTAATGGCATTGGAAGGCTGACTGTCCCTGCTTCTAGAGAGGGCCGAGGCCACCCCAAACCCTCATTTCCTGCTCTGAAGAGGCAGAAGAAAAGCTATAATGCCCCTCTCCAGGTATACATTACCATATCCTGTGACGAACACTGGGTAATGCTGGATGTCATAGGTGAACAAATTCAGTTATTTCATTGCATTTTGACTTTCTTCTCTGAAAAACTCTCCTCTAGATCTATAGCTATTTGGGGACTGCTAGTCCATACTGCTTTACTCCTCCTCTGGCATGTCACTTCAATAACCAAATGTTAAACCATTAGTTTTTCACTGTCTAACAGTGTCTTACTCCCTTGCTAGGAAGAGATTTACTGGAAAATTGGAAGCAATTCTCAAATTCTGGGAAAGGTTAGGATGGATTTTACCTGTTGGAACTACACCAGGTCTCCAGCCCTAGTTAGTCAACAGGTGGATCCTGCTTCAAATTACAATAAAATACTTAAGAAAATACTTGTTATCCTATGTATCAGAAAAGTTCAAAATCATTTTGGGTATCTTAAACCAAATGGTAGAACAAGAACTCTCGCTAGTGGCACACTATTCAAAAGGTTAGATGGAGTGGTTGCTCAATAGCCCCTCTGCCTGAGAACAGTAGCTGCTACAGCTATGCTAATTGAAGCAGTAAAGTTAACCTTAAGACAGAAACTAGTTCTGACTCTCTCTCAGGTCAGAGTGATTCTTGAGCTCAAAGATTACTTGTGGTTAACATGGGAATAGCTTTCAAAGTATTAGGCCATACTTTCAGACACCCCTGTGGTTATTATAAAACTTGCACTGCACTTAATCGAGCCTCTCTGATGCCTACAAGCCTAGAAGTTAGCCACTCTTGTGAACAGGTAATCTCCCAGACTTTATGCAAGCATGCAGAATATCAGTGAACTGCCTCCTCAAGACCCTGAGAAGGTACAGTTCACAGATGGAACAAGTCATCCCATAGAACTTTGAAGGTATTATTTCATTTTCATTCAGATTTTATGTGCTGCTATTGAAAAACCCTACACTCTTTAACATCTGTTGTTTTGTGTATGAACTTGTTCACTTGTTTCTGAGGCTATTTTAGGACTTTCCTTATACTTGATGTTCAAAAATTTCTATCAAAGATCATGCATTAAATAACTGATTATAAGATCTTGCAACTGAGTAGGAATTATCGATGATTGGTAAGAATTTCACCTTCTGTCAAAGCCAGACTCAGGGTACTGGATGGGTGGGGATTTTCAAGCACGGGAATCCCTGAGTTCTTGGAAATGATTTGTGGATGATTTCAGGGTAATTTCCACCCAGCTTTCTGGTTTGTACAAGACTGTCTCTCTATCCTTTTTACTGTGTCTCTAGAATGGAGCATACCGTGGTAGAGAGGACAAAGTGAAGTTGGCTGACAGGGAGGAAGAGTGTGGACCAGGCTCCTGAGTTTTCTACAGTACCCTCCACCTTTTCTTCTTACAGAGAATCACGATATTGATACCTGTGGGTTCTGGAGTTTTATTGATCAAGCCTTATTGGCTACTTAGTGTAAGTATTTGGAATTCTGTTTACTTAGAAGAACAAATCTCTTCATCCACTTAAAATACTTTTGAAAAATTCCTACAAATTCCCTCTGGTGGTTTGCTTTTTGTAAATTTATAACTTATTTTCTCACATTTTGTTCACTTTTCATGATGGTACAAAAGTTAAATTATACACGTAACTGCCAATGTATAAGTTGGAAATCTTTAAGCCTCCTTTGTTTCTATATTGTCTATTGTGCCATAAATAGCGAGTAACATACACATTGTCTTTTTATAAAAGATTTTACTTTTAAGCTACCCAACCATATATATTCAAAGCTCATAGAGTGAACATTATGGTCACTGCCAAGAAAATTCTTCTGGTCAGAATGCATTCAATTTAACTACTGGTAAGCTGTTTTTAAATTTTGTTTTCACTCTGCTGAGGAAACCAACTGAGCTTCTCTAATTAGAATATAGAAACTGCTTTAAATTCTTTATGGAGTAGGTAGTAGGATCTACACAAATGAATGCATAAATGAACACTAACTGAACGTCTATTGTTTATTAGCATAACAGCAATAAGAACAAAGTTTCCAATCAAGTATGATGTGGTCATTGGACCTCTAGTTGAGCAGTAAGTATTTTGACTCTAAAGGCTTCATGGAGTTTGTGCCATCAGAATGTTTCTTTTCAAGAGGTACCCAGAGCGAATGATTCACCAAGTGTTCACGCTTAGTATAATGAAATTGCCACACCACTATTCCAAGTGTGAGGTTGGGCTTTGCAGACTTCTAGGCATTGCCATCTTTGACTGTAGCATGCAAGAAAATGAGAAATAGCAAGAAAAATCCCCATTCCCTTGGCAAACATTCATCCTGCTCTAATCTGCCACTGTACCTCTGGACTTCTCCAGTATTGATAGCCCTCTTCATCCAAGTGAATTCTGAAAGCTGTCTCATTAATGCACTGAATGGATAGTGGTGTTTAACTGATGCTGTTTCCAGGTCCCCCTTATCAACATGTAATAATCCATCATGGAAGTCAATTTCATTCGCAGGCATTTCTCACTGCAGAATGTGTCTTCTGGAAACCAAAGCTGCCCTTGCACTTCCCTTTGTCATCGCTCTTGTTCTCCTTTGCAGAGGAGGCACACCTGTCTTCCCTCTCCCTCCTCTAAGCCCTCTTTCCCTCGCTCTGAATGAAGGCCCTCAGGGCTCATCTTTACATGGCTTATGATGTGTTTGACAATCATTGATGCCTTGCTAGGCTTCAGCTCACGGAGAAGCGATGTAAGGCATGAGCCTTCCTGACAGATTAGAAGGTGCTTTGTAACAAGGGGAAAATCAAATCAAATGCTTGTCATAGGGAATTCCAAGCTATTTTGGAAGGCAGAAAGAGCACGAGGGAAGAGGAATAGCTGGGAGAAGGTGGAAATGCAGTCTAATAAATAAGATGCCGACGCTTGTAAAACAGTATCAACTAGGGAGATCGTAGGCATTCTGTTTCAAGGGGTTGTGAAGATGTTCTCAGAGCCTTTGTGAGCCACTAAGTTTTAATGAGAATGTCAGGTAAGTTTAGAAAGCAACACAGAAATAGTTAATAAAATCACAGAATCACCAATTAATGGAAATGTATCTGCTCATTAAAAACACTGCTTACAAAAAAAATCATAATAGTTTGAAAAGTCCTTATTGGGTCATGGTATGTGGAAAAGTGACATAAAATTATAAAAGTAGTATGATTAAAGCCAGGTAAAATTTATACATGAGGAAAAGAATGAGTTGATACCAACAAATTAAATTGATGTGTACTTTGGGTGTGACTATATATATATCCTTTTAACATTTTTCTATATTTTCTATAAAGAGTGAGCTACTCTAATTCTGCTAAAATAAATAAAAACAAACCAAAAAAAGGGAAGCATTCTCATTCTCAAAAGGAAAATATCTAAACAAATTTTAGGGCTTAGAAGAAAAAGATTCAATCTAAAAGGGTATGAGGGGTACAATCTTGTGTATTAGGTGACCTGGGCCTTCAGTTTAATAAAAATGGATCCAAAGGGTGAAGTAAGATTAATAAAAGGGACAAAGATAAGATAGAGGTTTATTTGTTTATTTTGTAGTAAAGCTAGAAAAATTAATGCAGTAGGTTAAATACAGTCAGTAATT
>NW_004955485.1:5366122-5367174 GCF_000276665.1 Chinchilla lanigera | reverse complement strand
CCAGCATTCTGGAGGCTGAGGCAGGAGGGTTGCTTTTAGTGTGAGTTCAAGGCCAGCCTGGACTACATAGTGAGTCCAGGACCAGCCTAGAACACACAATGAGATCCTGTCTCAAAAAAAAAAAACAAAAACCAAAAAACCAACCAAACAAACAAACAAACAAAACTCCTTTCCCCAAAACCCACAAAATAAATAGGAGAGAAGTCATAACTAATGCAGAAATGTGGAGGGACAGTGAAAAATATTACACCACCTTAGAATAGGAAAATGTATGACTACTATATATACATTTCATTGTGTTTATAATTTATATATATACACATATGTATTTCTCAGCTAAGAATTAATTAGACTGTGATACACAAACCTGTTAGTATACAGCCATAAAAATTTTAAATATCAAAACTACAGAAGTATAAAAACACCTTTAAAAGATGTTAATAAAAATGCCACACAAATATATGTGAACACTGATTACAACTATATGAAATTACATGTGCATATAGAGATGTAAATAGTTTTGCTAAGGAAGGTGGATATAAATATTTTTCTGTACATTACATGTGCATATAGAGATGTAAATAGTTTTGCTAAGGAAGGTGGATATAAATATTTTTCTGTAGAAATGGAGTTTAATAAATAAAACTGTTTTAAAATATAAGAGAACTATAGAAATTAAATGCATGTAAACATTATGGGTCATTTATTTGCAAACTAGAACACAAAGGGATCTGAAGAGGGCATTTGGAGTATTCAGGGTTACTCTGAGGGCTTGCTAGTTGAAAGGCAGTAAAGGGCTGGGGTACAGAGCTCTTCCATTTTGGCATGGTTAGTAGTTGATTATAACTGATTTATTTGAAGTAGTATGACAGTCAGGATGGGCTCAATTATGCCATGATAACAAACAGTCCCCAAATCTCAGTGGTTTTGAACAACATGGTTATTTCTTATTCATAATATCTGTCCGCAGGGTATCAGCTAGGTGCTCCACAGCTGTCTCTGCCATCTCTTCAAAGCCTGCACTGACTGAGTGGTGCCCCAGGGAAGAGAAG
>NW_004955485.1:5301804-5365742 GCF_000276665.1 Chinchilla lanigera | reverse complement strand
GGAGGGGAGGGGAGGGGAGGGGAGGGGAGGGGAGGAGACTGTTGGGTCATGTGCTGGCTCTTCATTCTTCCACACTGGGTTTTCATGCCTCTTTTCCCATCTGTCACTGACCAATGCAAGTGGCACAGCCAATCCAGACTTCAAGGTAGTAGGAAAACAAAATCCTTTGGCAGTAAGAGATACCATATACAAATATATGATAACAAAGTCTGCCAGATATACAAGCACAAGTTTGGAATCCTGACCCCTGAGCTGAATTTGTGAAACTACCCACATGCATATGTGCATCTCTATTATGTGTCCACCTTTACCTAAGGTCAGAAATAATTCACTCTTGTTAACATGGCCAGGAAGACTGCTTTGGTGCTATGTATTTTTGGTATATGTTTATTTTAAATCGTTTTTACAATAAAACTCTTCACATTGTTTCAAATCTTTGTAAGACCGCATTTGCATACTGTTTAAATAATAAAAGGCTGAATATTTGAGCTTTGAATGTGGTCTTAGGCTTGATTTTCCCACGAACTGAAACATGCACTGTGTTGTCATCAGGTACACTGCCACCTAGGTGAAGCACATCACCTTCTGAGTGACCAGCCCCCTTCCGTAGAAATGGAGTCTTTCTGCACACAGGGAAAGGAGTCCTTGCCTGAGTTTGCTTTGAACCGTCTGTTAGCACAGTTTAAGCTACATGCCCTGGGGAGCTGCAACTAACACTTGCTCTGGTTTTGATGCTCGTGTATGTAACACATCAGGGCAGCCAAACGAGCATCATGAGGAGGAGTAAATGGGACAAGCGCAAAGTGCTCTCTGGAGAAAGACGCTCACAGAAATGCCAAGTGCTGCCAGGACACTCACTCTCATTGTAATCTTTAGATTGCAGGCTCAAGGTCCTTCCTGAACCATGCTTGGTGGGATGGATTTCAGAAATGCAATTTACATTAACCACCTTTTACTTACCTACAGATGACAAACTAGGCTCTTGACAAATCCTCTGCAGGGCCACATGCTGTATGCTAATTGACTGGCTAGCATTAATGCTCTGTAGTAAGAAAGTGCATTTATTACTGGAACTCAATTCCAGCTCATTTTCATAATGATATTTTATGATGATGCCTCTACGTAGAGAAGAAAGATCTGTGACAGCAAGAGAATGCATTCACAGTGCTAGAGATGCAATACATTTCCAGTTGACAACTTCTATTTGTGTAGCACATGCACAACGTGGCAATAAAACAAGAATGAAAGCTGAGACACAAAATGAGGCCAAGGGAAAATCAGAGCACAGTGCAAGATGAAGCCAGCAGAAGAAGGTCCTCCACAAGCATGGCTTGACCCTCCGAGCATCCCATGGGCCACACTTCAGCTAGAGGTATTAGGCTCTGTGGGAAGAGGGAAACACCCATTACATAGCACACATATGAATGAAATATTTCTTAGAAAGAATAACCAAGGAACAGTGCTTAAACTATTCACTATGTTATTTTGGGCAAGGGCACTTGACCTGCTCTAGGTCCTTTTTTCCTTTTCACTAACAGAGCAACAGTGCTTACCTCATAGGATGGTTTAAGGATTGTGTGAAAGGAATTCAAACTTGTGCCTAGTCATACAACTACCACCATTTAGTGACTTTTTTAACATAAGTAAAATTTCCCCCATTAAGCAAATAACAAGTTTCAAAGTGTATAAGGAGATACAGAGCATCAGGAGTAATTTCCGTTGAGTAGCTGTACGTAGAGGACCATCTGGATGACTCTCAAGGAAGGAAGAGTAACGGTCTCCATTTTGGCTGACCCTATCTCCATGTACTGATGTGTGCAGAGCTGCCTAGGACTTTTCCTTACCCCTACAATTGGCTTTAAGCAATGCGCATCGGTCCAGCTGAGGTGCTGATGGTAGTCTTTGAAGCAAGGTGACAAGGCAGTGTTCCCCAGTCTCTGTAGCTCCCAAATAAACATGTGTGAGCCAGGGGGGTTGGAGAGCCACGCTCCATGCTGTGAGCTGGGATGAGCCTCGAGATAAGAGACTATGACTTCCCAGGGCATATGAATTCCACATCAGATTTGAGGCACTGACCCCCAAAATATTACATACTATTGCAGTTGTGTCATGCAGATTACTCCTTCTGCAGATCCTTCTCTCTGCATATTGCAGTGGTGATTTCAGGCCTCCTACCTAGCCCAGCTCACAGCACTCCTGTACTTCCAGCCATTCTCACGGTCACTCATCCTCAAGCCACTCCCTTCTTTATGAATTAATAAAACCTGGTTTGACCCCGGGTAGAGGCCTTTGCTTCGGATGGCCATCACTGTGGCTGGACTTAGGACCCCTGGGCTCCCCACAACCACAAATATGGCTTAGTGCCTTTTTTCTCTCCATGGGATGCACTGGAAGTGGTAGGTTGGAACTAACTCACTAGAATTCCATAACTTTTCTATTGGGTTACAAATATAAACTTTCTGGGCTGTGATGAGGACTGGGAAGGGCTCTTTACAGATGTATTTCTATGGACAAGTGGGTGGGATGTAGGCTGTATGGAATAAGGGTCAATAATCTCCTGGAAATGCTGAAGAGGCAAGGAGGGCATGTTTCTTTTTAAACTATCACAGTGTAAATGTGATGTGATCTGTGAATCATTTTCCCCAGGAGGGTGGGGATGGAGTCAGGAATGGGTGGCTCCTTCTGACCTTGTTGCTCTTACCTTCGCCTTGCCTCATTTTGCATTGTCAGGTTTCTCATTAGTTTTTATTCATTTAGCTAGTACTAGTACAGGGAAAACTAGTCCTTGAGTTTCTCAAGGACTTCTTCAATCCCATTATTTCTCCCTGAGTTCTTGGAAGTAATTTACAACTACACAGGTTAGCATCATTAATACCTACATATACACCCTAGTTGAAAACACCCCAAATTTGGAAATATAAAAAGGAAAAGGGTGAATTTCTTCCTTATTGAATTTTATAAGGCCTGTCTATTTCATTAATAAAATGAGCAGATAAATACATAGTTTAGAAAAAAAAAAAAGCATCACATATAAGTTATTTTAATCCAACTTTTTAATCTTAAAACATCTCCTGGGAATCTACCTATGTCTTTCAAATATATATATATATATATATATATATATATATATATATATAGCTTGTTTAAAACTGCATAACATTTTATAGTTGATATTTATTATAAACAAAGGGAGACTAGTGTTAACTATAAGATGTGATTTCATCTTTAAAAATTGTATAGGTCAGCATGAACCAAAAATAATTCTGGTTTGAGGAATTTGGGGAACTTAAGCAAACGGAAGCCAATGATAGCTCCTAGGCTGGGAAGAGACATGAAGTAGCAGCTCCGGCAGTGAGAAGCAGGAGGAGAGTAATTCTTATGATCATACTCATGCTTTTATGCACTGAGGCCCAGGATTTAAATAAACAAACACTGATAAATTGTACAGTGGCAGACACTGCTATCGTTCTTAGATTGTGTTGGTCCCCTGCTGGTCAGTAAGAAGCCTGAACATTTGCAAAGGCACATGAAGGGGCCAAACTTGGAGTTCTTTGGAAGTAGTGGGATTTGAGACTTCTTGGTACACATAGTTCAGGCAGGGGATCTATGGGAAGTGTCTTTCCTCTCCCTAAATTAAGGAGTCCAAAGAGACACAGGAGGTGTTTACAGACACCTAAAAAGTTCATGCTTTAGGGCAGTAAGAAACTTGAAATTTTCCTGGTTATTTTATCTGGTCTCAGGCATCAGGAGGTTACATTTTTCCCCACACCATGTTGTGGCCAATCATATTTTCCGCTTCTCTGGCATCTGTCTGCAGCTTGCCACCTGTCAGCTCTGATGTGCTTTAACGAAGGCAATGCCTTGTGTGCCGCTTGTCAAGTTTGAAGAGGAGCATGACACACCACGGTTACTGCTAACTGGAGAAAGGGACAACTTTTGTGCACGCCAGCTAATTGGTGTCGATTCACATCACCTTGCATTGCTGTGACAGGCACAAATCCGAGTGGCAAAGGGTTGTACTAGTCTCTGCCCTCCCAGGGCCTACAATTTGGCATCTAGAGCTCTTACACCTCTAACCCAGAACCAGAGCAAATTGTGCTCTAAATCATCTTAATCTTCAGGTCAAACAAATTTCAAGGATTCAAATTACAAAGATTCAAAGGAGCCCATGTAATTGCCACAGATGACAAGATTGCCTTCCGCTTTCTAGTTGCCAAAGCTCAGAGGAAATGCACCGAAAAGTGAAACTTGCAAAAGCAGGTTCACTACTGCAAGGGAACATGTTTGCTCCCACCTAGGTTCTTCTTCAGGGCATTTTTATTATTTCTTGTTTTGTACTCTTCATGCATTCAAGTTACTCCTGTCCGAAACTTAGAAGAGGATGCACACTTGTATTCACAGCACTCTAGAGGCTGAGGCAGAAGAGTGGAAGTTAGAGCCTAATCCCTGCATTACTACTACTGCTGCTGCTGCTGCTACTACTACAACACACACACACACACACACACACACACACACACACACAAACAGATCCCTCTCACAGTCTTGTGAACTTTCCAGGTAGAGTTAGAAAATGTGATTTCCTATTGAAAAACAGTGAACGATAGTGGAGGACAGTGGTTCCAAAAACAAGCAAGTCTCACCCAGATCCTGAGAGCCCCACACCAGAGCCCTCACTGCCCAGCATCCGTTCTCCTCTAGCTTTCCGTCTTTTTTCAAGTGCCACAAATGTTGTTGTGGCTGGGTCTGGATGTTCCTCTAAAGCCTTGTGTGGTCATAAGCGGGGCTTTTTCAGAAGTCTCTGGGTCTAGAGTGTGTGACACTGGCGTTACAGGCAAGTGATTACTCAATTATTCCACTGATTGGCTTGGCACCAGCCTGAGCACAGAAGCCTAGATAGGGTATAAAAGGAGCAGAAAGAAGCTGCTAAGGTTGCTTGAACTGACTTCTCTGCTACTTTGTTGCTTTGCTACCTTCTGCCCACCATGAACAATTGCTCCTCTGCCGTGCCACCCTGCCTTGGAGACAGCCTATGATGGACTGAAATCTCTAGAAAGGGAGCCAAGATAAACCTTTCCTCCCTTAACTTTGCGTGTTGAGTATTTTGACTCAGTAATGAGAAGATTAACTAAAACATTTCTCATTTTTTCATTGTATGAAACAGTAAAACAAAATTTCATAACAAAATAATAAGAGCATAACAATAGTCCATACACTGTGTATTATTTTCTGTGAAATGGTGACTCACAGTACAAGACAATCCAGAAAGATTCTAACAAAGAAGAAACAAACAGATAATAACAAAAAACTTTACTTTCAATGAACTAAAATAAACTACTAGTATAAAGGAAACAAATTAGAATATATATTATGATATTTTTGAGACAATGGAATACATAATTTAGGGAAGCATTTGCCATCTCCTCACTTCCTATTTATTTCTCTCATACATATGATATATCAAAAATATATGATATACGATATATATATATATATATATATATATATATATATATATATAGTGCCTCCAGCTGTGTTGACTCCTTCTTAAACGGTGTGTTGAAGTTCAGAGGTATTTTTCACTATCTCTGCCTTACCTAAGATCCCCTGTCTTAGGTTTCTCCACAACACTGGTTACTCTACAACTTATGTCCCAATCTGTAATTATTTCTGGACATTAATTGTTAAAGTTGCATATGATCTTACTTCTCTGCTAGAATGCAACCCTAAGGGGACAAGGATTTTGCCTGTATTGCTCACCAGCAATTTATCAGTGTCAAGCACATGGTAGGTGTTCAATCAATATTTAAGGGATAAAAAAAGAAGGCAGAGAAGGAGGAAGGAAAAAGACAAGAAAAGATAGAAGGAAGGGAAGGAGGAAGGGAAGGAGCAAGAGAAGGAGATAACAATGACTTCAGTGCTGGTGTTGAAGACTGCTCAGAGCCAATTGCAGTCCCAGCTGTGGCCCAGCTCCCTGACTTTGCCTTGATTTTCCTTCTGGTTGCAAGATGAGATGCATCTCTCATGCTGCTAAGCTTGTGAGAATAAAATGGCAGCACTCCCTTTTTGTTGTTCACACATTGTCATACTTTATCTATACCAGAGGAAGAAAAGAGTCAGACATGGGACTCGGGTGGAGCAGTGTGCAGGCGGGTCTTGCCAGCCTGGTTGTGGCTGTGGGTTGGGGTGGGATGGGTGGAGAGGGAGGAAGGCCCTGGCTGCTTTTCCTGAGCAGGGACTCTAACTTCTGTTGAATCTCACTGGCTTGCCGCATGGCCTCCTGTGTCAGGAGGGCTGCCAGTTTTAAACACCCGCTTAATTAATTTAGTCAGAGATTTACAGGAAGAAAAATGAAAGAGAACTAAGCTGAGTGCTTAACTTTAATTCAAAACAAATTATCTGATTTCTTTTTAGCAAAATAATCCTTAAGCTTCATAGAAGCATACCAGTTTTTTCAAAGATACATCGTAATATGTGGTTGTTTCCAGGTGACTGTTGGAAGCTACTGTGCTTTTACTCTGAGCCTACACGGTTTCCAGGAGGGCTTTTTGCTCCGTGTTTCAACTCTGTGGGAGGTACTATCACACTGGCATAGCAGCAAGGCCTGAGGGTTTTCGGAACAGTGCAGCAGCTCTGCACTGGGTCTTTGAGATACTAGAAAGTGTCACCAGGTGGGGTGTGAAGAGGTTCCCTGAAGTGTAGATGTGGACCTCAACTCACCCCAACTGCAGGGTAGATGTAGCTTTGCTGACTTTCATCGCAAAAAAAAGAGTTTTCAAGATGCTTAGTGAGAGACATAAAGACAGTTATCAGGCAGACAGAGGTACACACTCAGAGGGCAGTGTGCGCATTCCTAGATGAGGTGCATTTGGTCTGGGTTGGAGTTTTACGTAGTCTTGGGGTGCCTTCAAGATGAGTGATGCAGGGTGTGCACTCCTACTGCTGGTCAGGCCCACATTTGGTGGACTGGCTTAGCATGCAAGCCATCTGCATGTGTTTTAAATTCACTTGACAGTGTAGCTGCCGTGAGGATGGAGGCTCCTGGCAGGGAAAATGGAGCCTCTCTCCACAGGTAAAAAGCAGGGGGCCAAGCTTATCATGTCTTTAAAACCTGGAAATGTTTGGAATCTTATAGAAGCAAAGAACAGCAATGGAATCTTGGGTAAACTGTGTGTGTGTTTTCTTTTTTTTTTTTTTTTTTGGTTTCATGAGCTTATTGCTACTGTTAAAAACTGAATATTCTAGTTTTGTTTTTATGTTCATAAACTTTTAGAATGGGTAACTTTTTTTGTCCTGAAACTATAGTTTTGCTTAAAAGTATAATTTTAGAAAATTAATTTTACCATTGAAAAAATTAAAATTATCTTCTCTCTGTCTACCTATGGTTATTTCTTCTATTGTATTTCAGAAGCACTGATTAGAGCCCATGAGATCAACTTCAACGTTGTTCTGAAGATACACACTGGCCTTATCTGCTCTACACTTCAGGAACACTTTGTGGCCCATGAATCTGATTCCAGGTACTTGAAAAAGTGCAAATTTCTGGGTCCTGCCCAGGCATTCAGATAAGCAGGGAATGAGGCCTAGAAATTTTGGTTTTTCATTATCTCAGGGCCTTGAAATGTAATACAATTTAGAAATATTCTTTGGGAGACTACAAAGGAAGCAAGAATATATAGTCTGTCCCATGTCATCTAGTGGAGCCCTGGAGCTGCTACTGAAACAGACATCTTGGATGCAGCCAGGTCGGACCCTTGAGATCAAGAACGTGGCAAGGACTTCCGAGCCAACAGAACCAGAAGCCTGATCAACTCCTTCTCTTTGTGAAGTACTCAGTCTCGGGTATTTTGCTCTAAAACCACAAAAAAAGACAAGGCAAATAAGAAGAGTTAGAAGGAGGTTACGAGAGAAAAGGAAAGGCAAACCAGGAATAAAAACAGTGAAAGAAACGGAAAGAAAATAAACTTCAATAGACTTTTGACATCATCTATTTTATTTTATTTTATTATTATTTTTTTTTTTGGTTTTTCTCCGGTACCGGGAACCGAACTCACGACCTTGCGCTTGCCAGGCAGGCGCTTTTGCCGCTGAGCTAAATCCCCAGCCCTGACATCATCTATTTTAATCACTTATGTTTTTTTTAAGAAAACTGAATGGGAGTTGAATGTCTGCTGTTCAGTTTCCTTCCAGACATGAAGAAGCTTTGAGATGAGGCACTTTGAAATGGGTTTCTGGAGAGCACAGGAATGTGTATGAAAGACAGGAAAGTGAACGATTTAACTAGGAAGTCCAGCATGTAAGCTGGGCTGTTTCATGTTTTTCCGGTTACTTTTGTAAACCATCAGCGCCCCTCTGCATCCTTGGCTAGAAGTTGGCTAAAGGTACCCGATCGCTTACGCTGGCCACCTAAGTCTTCCGGTCCTTGTTTCTCTGCCTGGCTCCCTCAGTTGCAGGGCGGCACTGTACCCAGAATTAAATCTGCCTGCAAATGACACCATTTGGGTGGTACTGACTCTAGGACCTAGGCATTGCTTTGATTTTAGATTAAATCATGCGAAATCAAGGTTTTTCTAAGCTATAAAATGTTGAATTTCAGTGAATTCAGAAGAAGAAAACAATAAAAATTGACTACCTTAAGCAAAAGACCTTTGAGATTCTGCAATATTTAAAGGTCAGCAGACTTGAAGAGCAGCCTTACAGCAAAGAACCGGTCAATAGTATTTCACGTTCAGACGGCCATATCTTTATTCCACTCCAACATCCTCCATCATCTAAGTCAGAAACCTAGAAACCAATGCAGACATTCTCCCCGCCTGTCCAGCCGGTCACTCACAGGCCCTATGCAGGCCTCACTGGCCATTTCCCTGGCCTTTCCTTCCTCCTGCTGCCCCTTTTCCTCCCAGTTCTGCAAGAGCTCTCTCTGCTCTTCTTTAGGCTCCTCTGGGTTCATTCTTCCCACTACCCATCCCTTATTTTTGACTAACACATAAATATGATGGCATGACAAATGTATTGGTTCACTCTAATTTGGCATGTTTGAGCCATGAATGTTAGCCTTGATGGTCTATCTTTGTCCACATCCCCACTCTCATATCGCTGTCTGCTCCCTCTCATCCCCCTTCCAGTTTATCCACATAAGTACTTACAATCAAAGTCTGCAGGATCTCTCTAGTGTGTGACATTTTCTCCATGTTCTTGGAATTCCTTTAATTACGCATCAAAGCCCTCAGCATTCTTTGGGGTTTACCTCCTCCAGGAGCCCTGTTGTAACCCTTTTCTGGTTTACACTCTTCTCTGTGCTGAGGACACCTTGACAGTAAAGACATTAAGTATGTGTCACACTGAATTATAATTACTAGTGTTTGCTATGCTGCTACTATTCACCTCTGTAATCCAGGGTCTGATATAATGGCTGCCCCATTTGAAGGGTGTTGAAAAGAAAAACTTCTTTCAGAAACCACATGTGACTCATTGTATGTCATTCAGATATGTCTGATCTTGGAACCGGTTAATCTAGCAACAGGTGTCAGATGAAGTCAGAGCAAACAAGCCCTCCACAGCTCTTCTCCAGAAGTGTTGGGAAAGAAACAGAACTGAATCTTATGACTACTTTTCTGCATTGCACATTGGAAGCAGTTTTTCATAAGTTACTGAGGTCAACACTATAAGAGAAACAAAACCTGTAATCACAATGAGGGGTAGAGAGGAGAGACAGAGACAGACAGAGAAAGAGAGAGAGACAGACATCAAGATAGAGACAGAGAGAGAGAGAGACATGGAGACAGAGACAGACAGAGAGACACAGACAGACATCAAGACAGAGACAGAGACAGAGAGAGACATTGAGACAGAGAGAGAGAAAGAGAGAGAGACATGGAGACAGGGACAGACAGACAGAGACAGACAGACATCAAGACAGAGGCAGACACAGAGAGAGACATTTAGACAGAGACAAAGAGAGAGAGAGACATGGAGACAGAGACAGACAGACATCAAGACAGAGACAGAGACATTGAAATAGAGACAGAGAAAGAGAGAATGAGAGACATAGAGAAAGAGACAGACAGACAGACATAAAGACAGAGACAGAGACAGAAAGAGACACTGAGACAGAGACAGAGAAAGAGAGAGAGAGGGACATGGAGGGAGACTGACAGACAGACGGACATCAAGACAGAGACAGAAACAGAGACATTGAGAAGAGACAGAGAAAGAGAGAGAGAGAGATCCAAAGGGTGAGAGAAAAGATCATACTGTCTCTTCCAGAAGGTGGGTACGTTCACAAATGAGACAACTTCATACTGCCGCACTCTGAGTCATGTAAGCAACAACTACTAATTTTGAGTAATTTGCAGTACTGTCACTTGAAACACAGGAGAAGAGATACTATTGGATGGAGAATTTTTTAAAAAACATTTTATAAAATGATGGAAGAGAAAAGATAAAGTTAAAAATTCCAGAAAACATATGGCAGGGAAGTAAGATGGAATATTAGACTAGAATGTCTCCTAACGCAGAAAGAAGTATGTTAAATACACACAGAGAGAAAAAACACATTAAGGGATATGGAAGAAAGATGAAACTGTTGAATACAGGCAGAGCCATTGAGGAGACATGCACCGCTTACAGACTGCCAAAAAATGAATAATCATCTGACAGGGAAAGCAGAATGCAACAGTATTAAAAGTATTTTATTATTTTACCTTTCTAGTTCTATTTTTAGCACATGCAGTGTACCTAATGTGGGGCTGGATTTCCAGCCTTTCTGTAGGAGTGAATCCTCACAGGTGTGTGTGCAAGGCTGTCCTCCAAGTCAAAGAGCAAGAGATGAAACCTACAGGGAACAGCTTCACAGTACACTGAGGCTGGCCACGCCCCATTTGTCATGGTGAGTGGAATGTCACAGAATGCAGGTGTTGTTTTCTGGGTTCAATTTCAGGTTTTTGAGCTCTATGACTGCAAACAGCCAAAGAAGGCCACAGCCAGGATAAAAGGGTCCGAGGTGAGTGAACTATATCTTCTGTGTGGTCTCCACTCCTTGTGGCAGCTCTGGTAAGGCAGAACCCCTTCTTCATTGCCGGCTGATACCTCACATGTGCGCAGGCGCGAGCACACACGCACGCACACACACACACACCAGGAAATCCCTTTGGCTCCTTTAATAAGAATGATGATAGACAATGAAAAATGAGTTGGCTCCAGGCAGTTACCTACTGTATGTGCGGAAGTGAGTTTCTATCTTCAGACTAGGATATGCTTACCAATCACAGGGGGACATGCCTCTGGTAATGATTCTTTTGCTTAAAAAGCCAGTTATAAGAAAAGGAGGGATAAATATCTCTTCTGCTCTGAACTAATGAGGACTTCCTGGGAGCAAAGTAAATAGGTCTAGAAGTATCAGCCAATGAATTCATTGTTTAAATCATAAACGATTAATTTTTAAAAATGGCAAAGGATGTAGTCACCCATTTTTTCAGAAGGAAAATAAATACATTTTCCATCATCTGAACATTTAAGGGGGAAGATAAGATAATGGGCACATGCTGGGGAAGGAAAGGGCGCCAAAACAGAAAAAATCTTCAGGTTTGTCAAAGCTGTAAGTGACAAAATGCAGGTGAGACCCAATGTATAAAACTGGTCAACAAGTGAAAAGCTGAAAAAATTGAAAAAACGAAACAAAACCAGCAACACTTCGTTGCGTTCTGAGGGGAGGCGAGGCGCCAGGTGGACTGCTGGTCCCAAAAGAGGCAGCTGGGCAGAGCAGAACTGGCCAAGGGACTCAGCACAGGAGCAGGAAAACCTAAGCTGCAATCAGAGCACTGCAGGAGCCTCGGCAGTTACAAGTCTGTGAGTTAAAACTCCAGGGGGACCAGGTCACTCTTGGGTGTTACCTGTAGGAGCTCAACCAGGTTTTCATAGTAAGTCCTGGAGAAAAATCCCCTCCTGGAAACAGGAGGAGGTAAAGAAATGCTATGAAACATACCAGAACATTCTGTTCATCTCAATAAAGCTCAGCCCCAGTGGAAACCAATTAACCAGCCTAACCTGCCGGGTACATCCACCATCTAACTGACCCGGGATAAGGGAACTACTTCACCCCAGCCATCAAGCGATCCTGTGTTATGTGAAAGTGGTGTGGTGGGAACCAAAAAGCATGAGTGATGTCCAGGACGTCGCAGGCTCGGGTAAAGAGAGAGACCTGATTGCAGGACCTAGCCATACTTCTTTTGCCACAGCTAACTGCCACATTAGACTGGGCAGATTAACAGCAGTCTCTTTAACCTGGTAAAACCCGCCTGTGTATCAGGACAAAAAAAATGTTACAGGGTTTTTAAAAGGGCAGAAAGCAGAATTTCAAAACACAAAGCAAGCATCGGAACCAAGCATAGCAAAAATGTTGGAATTATCACATGAAGCATTTTAAGACAGTTAGGATTAATTTGTTAAGGGAACTAACAGGTAAAGAAGATACCATCAACAGCACATGGACAATGTAAGCAGAGAGATGGAAATCCTAAGGAAGAAACAAAAATAAATTCTTGAGATCAACAACAGAAATGAATGTATTTAATGATCTTATTAGTACTGAGAATGGCTAAAGAAAGAATCTATAGGCTTGAGCACATTTCAATGGAAACCTCTAAAACTGAAAAGCACATACTGGAAACAAACAAACAAACAAAACAACAGAGCAGAAAGTTTCTTTTTTTTTTTTTCCGTTTGTTTTTCTTCAGGTACCAGGAATCAAACTCACAACCTTGCGCTTGCCAGGCAGATGCTTTGCCACTAAGCTAAAACCCCAGTCCCAAGAGCAGAAAGTTCAAGGACAGTAGTATGAGCACAAAAGGTATAAAACACATACAATGGGCATATCAGAAGAAAGAGAGAAGCAAGTGTAAGATGTGTTTAAAACACTGTTGACCCCAAATTAATGTGAGAAAAAAGTCCTGAAGGAAGCCAAAGGGGAAAATGCCTAATTAATAAAGGGATAAATTGGAATCACACCCAATTTTTCTTCAGAAAACATGCAATCAAGAAGAATGAAATAAAATACTTAAAAGATTAATTGAGTAAATCCACTGATCTAAAATTTTACAGCCTGTAAAATTCCTTCATAAGTGAGGAAGAAACAATGACTTTTTCAAACAAACACAAATGGAGGGAATTTATGGCCAGTAGACCTACCTTATAAGAATGGTTAAAATAAAAACTTTGGAGGGGTGATAAATGTAGATCAGAAACTTTGATGTACATGAAGAAAGGAAGAACACTGAAGAAGCAATAACTAAGGGTAAATTAAAAACTTTCATTTTGTTAAACAAGGAATATCTGTAGGCAAAGTTTATTCAAAGTAATGGCAGAATGTACTGAATGATGAACATATACACATATGAATTCTACTTATGCATGCTTATGTATTAAGGAAGAGAATAACAATAATAACACAGGTGAGAAGGGGAGAAATTAGGATTATTTTGCTACTGTAAAGTATGTACACTGTCCGTGAAGTGGTATAGTGTTATTTCAAGTCAAATTTGAATTAGTTGTGCACATGTCTTGCAAATTCTGGGGTGGCCACTGACATTGTTAAAAGGTTGGAAGTATAACTGATACACTAAGAAAGGTGTGTTGGTTTGGGGGTTATTTTTGCAAGGGGAACAATATAATACAGGACACACACTTTATATGATTATTTATAATAGTCACCCAAAGAACAATATACAAAACAGTGCAGGAAATCTGTCCACACACTTAGACCAAGGAATCCAGCTGAGGGCCTGGATCCCACAACAATGTCCTACATGAGTCCAGCTGAATACCAACAGCTCATAACAATGCCTCCCACAAATTCAACTGGAGGCCCAGAGCCCATGACAACATCTCATACAGGCCTGTGTCACAGATCAGCTCTGGGAAGGCCCAAAGGTCAGTGGTGGAATCTATAAAGTTTGTGCCAGCAGGATGAAGGACTTGTGCTAGCAGGCTGAGGGATCTGCACTGGAGCCAGGAAGTGATGCTCAGAAGAACCAGAGCTCCCCCAAAACATACCACAGCCATCCTCGGCAACAGTGAGGTCCTGAGCTCCTCAGATGATCAGGATGGCCGACTTCCCATCAGGGAAGCCAACGCAGCAAAGTTTTCCAGGAGGCCGGCAGTGCACATCTTCCCCTCCAGAACCAGGAAGCGATACTCAAAGAACCAGAGCTCACCCAAAGTGAAATGAAGCCATTCTCAGTGCCAGCGAGGTCCTGAGCTCCTCAGAGGATGAAAACAGCCAAGTTCGTAAGGAAAGCCAGCTCCCCATATCTCTACCAGCCTCTACCAGCTGGTATTCTACCAGCTTCCAACAGCCTCTCTCAGCTCCCAACAGCCTACCTCTTCTTCTCCAGGTCTGCTTCTTAAGCTGCTGGCAACTGTCCTCAGGTGGGCCTCCCACACCCAGCTGCACACTTACTCAGTTCAGCTGGGGGTTATAAGTTGGCCACCACTTATCAATCTACTACAAAAGGTGAGACAACAGAGTCATAAAAAATGTTTAATTATAACCACAAAATCCTGAAAAAATGGAAGACAAAACTAGAGACAAAGAACAGGCCAATACATAACAAGCAGCAACAAATGCAATGAATATTGATCCAGCTGCATCAATAATAACTTTGATTGTTAGTGGTCTATATGTATCATTTAAGTCAGAGATGGTTAAAGGGGATAAAAAATTCAAGACTACATGTATATTGTCAACAGGAAAGCCACTTTGAATATAAAGGCACATGGAGTAGCACATGGTTGGAGAAAACTGTATCATGATAACTGTAATCAAATGAAATTAGAACTGACTATATTAATTTTAGACAGGCCAACCTTCATTATTTTTTTTGATTTTTTTTGGTTTTTCTCTGGTACCAGGAACCGAACTCACAACCTTGCACCTGCCAGGCAGGCTCTTTTGCTGCTGAGCTAAATCCCCAGCCCCAGACAGGCCAGCCTTCAAAGCAAGGACAGTTATCAGGGACAATGAAAAGGATTACATAATGATAAAGGAGTTAGTTCTACAACAGGGCACATTAATATGTGTGCACCTAACAACAGAAACAAGGGAACCCTGGTACACTGTTGGTCTGAATGTAAATTAATACAACCATATAAAAACAGTGTGCAAATTCTTCAAACAATCAAAAACAGAACCACTCTATGACCCTACAATCCCATTACTGGGTATGTGTCCAAAAGAGCTGAAATCAGCCCGTGATGTGACATCTGCATTTCTGTGTGTACGACAGCACCACTCGCAATAGCGAAGAAATAGAATCTCAGCGTCCATCAGGGACGGCTGGATAAAGAAAATGTGGCCCGAATATTCTGTGTGCTGTGACTGAGCCATAAATAAGAGTGAAATCCTGTCAGACTGGAGAGCATTATATGGAGTGGAGCAAGATAGGCATAGAAAGACAAGCAGCACGTGATCTCATTCTTGTGTGGATTCTAAACAGGCTGATTTTAGAGAAGGTGAGAGGTGAGCGGTGGTTAGCAGAGGCTGGTGTGCATAGCAGAGAGCAGGGATGGGAGAGGCTGCTTAATGGGAACTAGTTAGGAAGCCATAAGGAATTCTGGTGTGCTATGGCAGAGAAGGATTACTATAGCTGAAAATAATGTACTGTAGACTTTTTTACAAAATGTTTTCTGTAAGTTAGAAGAGAAGATGTTAAATACTTTCAACATCAAGAAGTCTTAAAGATTCAAGGAGACAGATATGTTCACCTTGAATTAAACATCACACGTTGTGTAGGTGTATATATGTATTGATGTATCATGTGACATTCTATAAATATGTGTACCTTTTATGTTTTAATGTAACAGTTAAAAATAAATGTAGTTGAAAAGCTTTCCTTGTAGGAAATTGTATACTGCTGAATAAGATGCAGTCTTTCAAGAATGTCACAAAGTGTCTATTATTTCTCAGCAGTTCCAGCCTATCTGCCATCAAACTAATCCAGAGTCAATTCCTAAAGATGTAGGTATGTGTCAGGCAAGTACTAAAGTCACCGGGGTCTGTTTAGAGCAGGACCTACTTAACTGTATGTAGAGTGGGTGGGTAGGTGGAGCGCAACCTCCCTGCCATTTAAACCACTGCAACCTCTGAGTGACAGGTAGAAGTGTCACAAAGAATGTTTGACAGGAGTAAGGGCTGAATTACACTACATTACTGAGTACAGTTATAAAGCCCCAGGTAAGCATCAGAAATCACTGCAATGTGTAATTTTTTAATGTGTTAAACACAAAATATGGGTTGTTTAGCGCTGTGGGTAGTTTTCACTACTCCTGGGTCCCACTGGTATGTGTGTTTTTCTCCTTACCAACCCTGGCAGATATAATTTACCACTAATTTTGTAATATTATTGTGACTTATGCTGCAACATGGACAGTGAGCACAACCTTCCTAGTGGAGAGAAACTCTTCACATGTAGGAAGGGTGTTTAATGAGCAGAAATTCTCTGAAGTAAGTGCCAGAGACACAAATCTGAAGGCAGTGCCTACCACCACATGTCTCAGATACCAGCCACCTCTCTCCCTGTGCAAATGGACACTTGTCCTGCCCAGGATGTCCCTTCAGCTCACTATCATTTCAGCCCAGCAAGGGCTGAGCTGAGTGGCTAGGTTACACTTTTTTTTTTTTTTTGGTTTTTCTCCGGTACCGGGAACCGAACTCACGACCTTGCGCTTGGCAGGCAGGCGCTTTTGCCACTGAGCTAAATCCACAGCCCTAGGTTACCCTTTGAAAGGCCCTATTTGTCATCTTTAGATGCTGTTGCCTGTTATAAATAATCATAATAAATATGCTTTAATAATTTGCAAGTATTTAACATAAAATTATGCCATTATAACGAAATTTAATGTCTTTCCCAGGATCTTAATTGAGCTTATTACACCCCCCAATGTAAAATCCCCTTTCAATTAAAATCCTTTGCAGCAGTAATTGTAATAATAATTGCATCAACCCACATACATTTCTGTCTTATCATCCCGAGCATGTCTCTCATCTTGGCACTGTAGGAAATCTTTGTGTTGGCAGGATATTAGTGAAGCGTGTTGTAGTTAACACTAATTAATTCATGTTGGTTTCTTTACAGTCTAATGAAACAAAATTAAACCCGTACTTTGTTCATTTGGTTCATAGGTTCCAAACGAGACACCTCCGGGAGACCTTATACAGGGCATGTCAGACCTACAGAGTTAGTCTCTTGGTGTTTCCTTTAAACTTTCCAAACAGTAAGACCTAAAGATGGCTCCAACAACAGTGCTGATGATGGCACATAAGAGAGGAAGTGAGCGGCCACAGTGTGACAGAAGGTTCTTCAAATCTGATTCCTAGTTAGGAACTTAGAACCACACAGCAGAGTCTCAGAGGATTTACATGAGAGGAAATAAAGCATTAAAAATTATGAACTCCCTAGTTTATAGGATAGGAAGCCCTAGATCTGTAATACTAAAAGATCTGAAAATACATCAATTATCCAGGTAACTAACAACAATTATTTTAAATTTTGAGATTCTACAAAATCAATTTTCCATCTCATGGCTGGATTTTTCTATTTTTGGTTTTATTTTTTATTTCCATTCTTATTTGTTTGATTTTTCACTTTTATTTAGTTAGGGCAGAGTTTCTTAAAATAGTATTGGTTATGATGCAGAGATTAACACTTTAGTTCTTGCAAAAACATTCAGAACGGAATTTATAGGTTCTTTTTTCTTAGTTTCTTTTCACCAACGAAAATTTTGTACATATTTTTAAAATAACTGTGATATTGGCCATGTTACTTTTCAGATTTGTCTCTCTGGGTGTTTTTCTCACAAAATGACAAGTTTGATCAATATAATACCTCCAGACTAAAATTTTAAAATCATGTGATACATAATATAACATAAGCAGCCAAAAATTTATTTAGAGGAAAATTCATAGTTACTCAACACTCTTTCTGAAAAAAATATTAGGTAGTATTTTTATATAATCTACTGTATACCAGGCACTGATAGATGTATTATACAGACAGAATTATTTTTTTATATTTCAATTGTGTATTTTTGTTAGTACATGTTTGTACTACATAATGATCATATTTATCGTGGGGAACACATCTTGATTCATTTTTGTCCCCTTCCCCTCCCATCCGTCCCTGCTCCCTCTAACTCTGGATCCCCTTACCATTTAATAGAGCTCTATTTCCACGTGTTCTTTGATTCTCTCTTTGAGAAATTCCATTTGTCCCAGGTATTCCCCTTTTAGGAATCTTTCCAAAAGAGTTAAAGTCATCAAATTCAAGTGGTACATGTATGCCCATGTTCACAGCAGCACAATTTATAGTAGCTAAAGCTTAGAAACAGCTTATATGTCCATCAAGAGGTGAATGTATAAGAAAAATGTGATATTTATGCACAGTTGAGTGCTATTGTGCCATACAGAAGGATAAATTTGAGGGATTTGTAGGTAAATGCATGCACTTTGAGGTCATAATGTTAAGTGAAATAAATCAGACACACATGTTTAAATATCACATCCTTTTTCTTACACAAAAAACTCAAAATCTAAATAAAGAGCAAAGTAAAAGATGTATACTAGTAAATAGGTAGATCTTTTCCAAATGAGAAGAGGAACAAGAGGTGGAAGAAGGGAGGGAGGGAAGGGAAAAGGATTTAAAAAGGTAAAGTTAATTTAGGAAAAGACTATAGCTTCCCTGCTGGAACCACTGGTCCAAACGCCTTGTCAAGCAAATGAATCAGAAAGGAAGAGGGTAAAAATGGGCTCTGAGCTGAGCTGACCCAGAGCAAACCAGATCTTGTGTAGTTTGATGACTCACCCCTTGGAATGTAAGAAAATTATATAAAACAGTCTTTGCTTTCAACAAATTTTGCAATGTAGCAGGAATCATTCATAAACATGGACTATTTTCTAGGAGTGAAGACATGAAGGAGACATTGTTCAGAAAACTCACAAGTTACTTGAACATCCTTTACCAACTGCAGCCCACCACAGCCCCTGAATCCTCTATAATGAGTCCACTTTAGGTGGTGTGGTGGCATTACTCTTTTGCATTATTCCCATCTCCCACATCTCATCAATCACTTCATACAGAAACTTTAATTTTACAAATTATTTTCAAACAGTTTCTAAACTATTTTTTCTATTAAAGTGTCTCTGCTATATAGCAGATCAGTAATAAAATTGCCACTTAACTGGTGATTAAAAAAATGAAATTTGGAAAGATAAAGCGATTTGTAGCCTATTATACAAATTTGCATCAGATTAGGAATTTTGATCTAAGCACTCATCGACATGGCCTGAGCACATTTTTATACCTCTCATCTCATATTTGCTCTTGTAAAAACTTAGTTTTCCCAGGATAATCCTGAGAACATCAGGGATCCTATGATATAGACATAAAAGGTAGTAGAAAAGAGGAATCTCTCTCTCTCTCTCTCTCTCTCTCTCTCTCTCTCTCTCTCTCTCTCTCTCAGGAGATAGATAGATATTCCAACCAACTTCAGACTAAAGATATTCTTAAAAATGTGTCTTTTATTGAATATGTATACACATTTTTTCTTGATATTAGTCCTTAAAAATTGTAACAACTATTTGGAGCTTGTCTAATTCAATTTTTACATAGCACTCCACAGGGGGATGTTATGTTCTTTATTTTTCAATTAAGTTTGTACTGGTGCATGTTTTCAGTACACAATGATTGCAGTCCTTGTGGGCAGTTGGTACATGTACACAACACATCTCAATCACTTTTTACCCCCCGCTTCCCTCCATCTCTTGGTCCTTTCCCCTTCTATAAAAGCTCTTTCTCCCTATCTGATCACACCAGTCTGAGTTGCTTCATCAGTAGTTGTCCTGATGCTCAGAAGGGAGAAAATGGCAGTCATGGTAGCTTTTTGTGGGTGCCTGGAGTGCCCAATTGATGCAATGGGCACATATTACTGAAAGTTCTCAGAATCCAGCAATGAACATCAGATTTGAACAAAGTGAAAAACAATATGAAAACATAATAAGAAATAGACATGGTGACCAAATGCTAAATTTTAATTTGTTGGGCTTAATTTTAGTTGTACGCTTTCACAGGAAGAAAACACTAAGAATTACAGAATCTAGGAAGTCTTTTGAGGAGCTCCTTCATGGGAAGTCACACTCACTCCTGCTCCTATGCAGCTCATAGTCAACAATCATCCATTTTTATGTATCTATTTGTGCAAGATCTTGTGCTTACCATACCTGATCACTATCATTACAGAATCAGTATTGCCTACTTCCATAAAGTAAACATCAGTAGTGGAAGACTATATCACTACTTCCAAAATATTGAATTGGAATGTGCAAAATCATGCTCCTAGGTTAGGTGGATCCTCCTTGAATCCTCAGACCTTTGGGAATCATGACCCACAGGAAATGACATGTATGGTCAGGAAGGGCGCCTGCTTTGATGGCAGAGTACCAGCATCTCAGCACTATCCAGTAATCCACCCGTGTGCTGGGTCAGAAGGAGTGAGGAAAATTCAGGTTACTGCAGCATTAAGACAGGACTCGGTCTCTCCCAAGGTCTCTGGAAGGCTGGTAGATGAGAAGGCAGTGGATCAAACAGGAATTGCAGAAACTTACCACACAGAGAAGCTGATTCAAGTATTAGTCTGCTAGTCACATGGACTTTACTGTCAGTGGAATCATTATGGAGAGGAACTAGGACTGGTATGAGCAAAGCCTCATTTTCAAACCAGATGTTTACTCAAATAATAACAAGAGTTTATTCTATGGAACTGAAGCAAAGAAAGAAAGCAGCAGGTTGTGGTGCTGGCCAAGTCACCAGGACTTGAATTCCTGGCTGGCAAGAAACATTTTGGTTTGTACTGTATTGTTAATCTAACAAAATGTATAGCTTATCACCAGTGAGTACGTTAGAAGCAGAGAAACTTAGCTCTCACCCTACGTTTACTGAAACAGAATTTACATTTAGCAAGATCCTCAGGGGATTTGTATGCGTGCAAAATTTGAGAAGGACCCTCTCTTAGTGAGTATCAAAGCCATTCCTCTGTGCAATTTACCATCTAGTGGTAATACAAGCAAGAAAACAAACTATGATGGTGGTTTTAAGAGTATCCAACACTTACTGAGCAATGAGCAATTATTAGATACATTGCTAAGTCTTAAATTTGTGTTCTTTGTATTAACTCATTCAGGGCTCATGGCAAACAAACAGAATGATACTATGGAACTCACTTTTTTTCTGGGGAATGAAGCATTGCATTTTAATTTTAGCTGAAGTCATAATGTTATATTTCCATTACAATGATAAAGTTTCAGAGATTTTAAAAAAAAGTTAAAAGCAGAAATGATTTATTTATTTTGGCTCACAGCTTCAGAAGGGTCAGTCCATGGTCAGTTGGCTCCATGCTTTTGGACCTCCAGTGAGACAGGACATCGTGGTCGGGAGGATGTGGTAGAGCAAAGCTGCCCACCTCATGCCTTCCCAGAAATAAAGAGCATGGAAAGAGCTGGGTTTCCAATACTCCTTTCAGGGCACACACTCAGTAATCTCACTGACTTCCTCTAGGTCCCAGTTCCTCAAATTTCCCCCACCTCCCAAAGACACTAGCATCTGGACACAAATCCTTCCACACATGGGGCTTTGGGGTTCATTTATGAACCACACCACAGTCGTTTGGAGCTGACAATGTTGAGACTGAACTGAGGACAACTAGGATTCAGAGCTACACCCTTAAATACTGCATTTGATTGATTTTTTCCAAGTAAAGATGTGAGAACATTGTAGAAATGAATATCTCAGGCTTTTCAGGAAAGTCATGATTGAGCTGAGAGGACAGAGTGGGGAAGAACCAGCCAAGGCAGTAGTGCCAACTAGGCAAGATCTGGACCTTCACTTTGCCCTAATCACTTGGCTTGCCCTGTTTCATAGCATATCTCTTAGCCACTCAAATATCATGGTTGCTGCTTCTCTCTGCTTCCCTTGGCTTACTGAATGCTGTGAGTAGGACTGCCTTTCTGTGGATTTGTGGCTCTGGTTTTTTTTTTTTTTTTCTATTCGGATCCTGCAGGATGCCTGTTCCCATCATTAGAACAAAGATGTAATAGTCTCAAAACTTATTGGAACCTCATCTGTAAGGTTTCATTTTTCCTTTTTGCAATAACCCATGCCTTTAATAAAAGAGCTCTGTCAACTTTAGTGATTGTCCAATAAGCAGCATCTCTATACAATGGCCAATGATATGTTCTTGTCATTTGTTTGGATGATACACTGTCCTTCTGAATTGCCTGTTGTGAAGTAATCCAGTAGGATAAAAATTAATAAAGATATTTTGTGATACCAATCCCCCAAAAAGTGCTTTGAAGTGTAAGAACAGGAAAGCAAGCTATTTTCATGGTTTGGGGCCTGTGCCAGACCGGGTGCTAGCCTCATCCTTTACACTGTCTTTCCTTTGACAAGCTTGACTTGTCTGGCTTGAGCAACTTCAGTTTATCTGTCCTCAGAAGTGAGTGATTCCTATAGCTGTGTGAAAATAACCCTCAAGATAATTCATCTCTGGAAATTTAATTTGTCAACCCAGATCAAGGGAATCCAGTTAAATTGGCTATAATGCCTTCAGAACTCAGAGAGAGAGATGTACAGAACACGTAATATGCTCAGCTTCATGGCAGGCACCTAGTAAGTGTCCAGTGAATGAAAGCTGGGATTTTGTTCTCTCCCCTTTATTCTAAATAGACAAAATCAACTCATGGTTATTGGTGCCAGCATCTGAAAGAATAAACAACCTCCAGGTGATTTCTCTTTGGATTTGAACTGTAATCCATTAGTATATTTCTCTGTTACTTTTTTATTGGTTCACATTGTGAACAAAGTTTACTTTCCCAGTCCTAATAGGAGTAGGGCATCTAACCTGCTGATAACAGTTGGAAATTCATTTCATGACTGAGTGACTAGATTAGCCAGTAAATATTGATAAGACAATTGGCTATATAACTCAATATACACAATAATTGAGAGACACCTAACTCATATTAGTGGCTGAATACAAAAACAAAACTAAATATCTCAGAAGAATATACAAATCAATGTTTATGATGTCTGGATAGGGAGACTGTGCAGTAATGTGTGATAAGGATTTCCTAAGGCTACCAGGCAGGTGAAGTCTAGTCTCGTACAGACCTTGTTTAGAAGCTAAACATGCTTCTTAAATGGTAAAAGCTTGGATTAATTATTTAGTCCTTCTACATCCATTTCTTTGTTAGAAAAATGGGCATAATCATAATATTTACTTAATGCAGTTGTTCTTAGATTAAAAGAGATAAAGTATGCAAATTGTTGGACACAATGTCCCATATAAAAAAATTAATAAATCGTCTTACTATCTCTGTGTTACTGTATGAGATGCTAAATGTGTGTGTATCATAAACTGCTAAGCATAAAAATTATAAAGCAAATGTCAACAAAGAAAAATAATAATCTGCATGATAGGTAAATGGTGAACACTCCTAATCTCTAGTATTTCATACAAATAAACCATTATAAACTGTAATATAAAAAGATCATAGAAATTTACAAACAACTTAAGCAAATAAAAAAAAATCCTGCATTAAAGTGCCAATAAGCTGAGGATATAGCTCAGTGGTGCAGCACCTGCCTGGTAAACACAAGGTCCTGAGTTGGATTTCCAGTACCAATTAATAAATCAATAAAGTGCCAGTGGTTATAGGTAAATCTAGTAAAATTTACAGGTAATAAGACAAATACAAAGTATAAAATACCTCTTCCCCTGTAACTTCACAGAAGCACTTTGTAAGGTATGAAGAAAAAAGCAGTCCTAGAAAGTGTGGAAAGGTCTGGAGGTACATTCTTTTGCAAGATATTTTGCAAAGGTTTATGTCAAAATTCTTAGAAGTATTTGTACCCTTTAACCTTCAATCCTCCATCATAATCATGAAGAAATCATCAAAGATGTGTCCGGTGCTCAGAAACAATGATTTTTACCTAAGAAATGTTCTCAATTATGAAATTGTTGGGACAAATTACATATCCAATATTACAGAACTAATTCATTAATTTATATGAAAATAATAAACTTTTACAGGATTTTAATAGCAGGAAAATATATATTTTATATATATAGTTATACTTCTAAGAAGTTGTAAAGCAATACATAAATTGTTACTTAAAAATAAGAATACATGCAATATATTACCCACTTTTAATGAACAAAATATATTAAAATATTGACATTATGATGGAAAAATCACAGATTACTTTCAATGCTTACTCTTTACATGCTTTTCCTTGTATATCTTTTCCACTTTTTATACTTCTAAATTTTACTCAATAGATTTTTAAATCAAATATGATTAAAATTTATGGAATAAATATTTGTGTCCTATGGAAACCCATGTGAAGAAGAAAAAAATGGTTGTGAGCAATCTCACAGCAAGAGAACTTTGATCCCAAGTGAAATTTAGTGGTATTGAACTTGCCAGCACCGATATTCTGTTTGAAACACTTTCAGGGGTAGGTTGTAGGTTTTTAAGGAAGGATTATTGCGAGATTTCCACTCCTTGAGGTTTACAGTGCTTTTCCCAGTAGGTGGGACCTCCTAACCACCCGAAGGATTAGAGAATCACATAACCCTAGATTTGGAAGGTGTCTGAATTTGGTTTACTTATCATCAGTTTTAAGGTCAGAAATTCATTCTTATAACTTCTCTTTCTTTACCTGAGATTTTCCTGTGCCCAGCACTTAGTACATGGAACTTAGTAGATGCTTCTGGATGACTCGAAATATTTCTTTCTCTAATGACGTCTATCTCTTAAATCTGTTTTTCCCAATTGTAAATGTAAATGTCTAATTTTCTTGGTTCCTAGATTTTTATGGTGTTTTCTCAAAGCATTACTTCTGAATGACCAGCTAGCTTTTCTTTGGTCTGAATTATAAAGGAAGTGACAGTTGGTGTACCGATTTTATCAAGTAAACTTCCACCAAGTGTCCCATTGTGGCCTGGCACATTGTAAGCACATAATAGTTGACTCGGTATTAATACCAAGCTATTGGCTAAAGATAAATATTATTGATCTTTACTGTGTAGATAGTAATTGGATATAACTTTTACTTTTAGTTGTATTATAGTAAGAACACTGAATGTAAAATCTACCTTCAATAGACTTTTAGGTGTAGAAAACAGTGTAATTAAATATAAGTGCATGTTGTATAGAAATTTTCTAAAATTTCTTCCTCTTACAATATGGAAACATTATTCTTGCTTGATTAGCAACCTCTGTGTCTCCTTCCTCCCTGATCCTGGCTATCATTGCACTCTCTGCTTCTGTAAATTTGATGATTTTAGTATTTCATGTAAATGTAATCATGTAATGATTTTGTACAGTTGTAGAAAACAAAGGTGCAAAGAAACTAAATATCACAAAAATTAAAAGTTTAGAAATATGCATTTTCTACACTACTTATTTCTTTTAAATCAGGGAGAAACAAATTTGGATCTATATATCATTTTTTCTAATTTTCTACTTTAAACAAGCAATGTCACCTGTGTCTCTTGGTTTCTGTTTTGTTTTGATTTTTTTTTTTTGCTTTGTTGTTTTTAACTTGTAATATATTTGCATGTTGTTTCTTTACTTTGTTGTAGGTTCCTCTCCAATAAAGTCTAGCGATTTATTAGAAATTGTTCAATTTTCAATTCAGTGCCATACTTACAGCAGGCACCTAGAAACTAATTGTGCGTTGATTAAATTGGTGAATTGCATACTACATGTCTAGATTCCTGGCGCATCTGAAATAGTGTCTCCTGGCTGGGCTCTCACCTGTGATCTCCCACTTCAGCCTTCCAGAGTGCCAGGATTACAGGCATGCACTACCACATCTTGTCAAGTTTTTATCTGTAATTAACTTTTTAAAACTGAAACTATAATATAATTATTTACCCATATACCTGACAATGTCCTTTACCTCTAAAATGATAACATGGGAGTAGTTAGATGTTATTAGCAGATGTAAATAAATATATTGAGAAGACTTTATGGAATAGAAGAAATAGTAGGTTATAAATTTTGTCAATTTGCTAGTGGGAAATAAAAACATCAGAATACTATTATAGCAATAGCCTAAATATTCAATCATAAGAAACGTTCAGAAAAAATCATTATAAGAATTGTACATAAAGCAGAAGACTAAAACAATAATTGATCTTTAACAAACAAGCAAGTTTAAAAACAGAAAAAGGATTTTCATCATCGACTAACACTCTTTTATATAAATCAAAAATAAAAAGAGCTCTGTCTAACTGTGGAAATGGTAAATTGAGAAGGTAATGTTATACCAGTTACACAAACTGGATCATTACATATAGTTTATATATATTAAAATATCAGTACATATAACTACTGTAACACATAAGCATGTGAAATTATTCCATGTCACCTAACAATTTTAAAAATATTTTGAAAACATAAATTTCTTCAGTAGTACATTGGAGTGTGATAACTGAATGCATTTGGTTATTTATGAAATCAGTATCCTTGATGAGTGCCCCTTGACCTCCTCAGGTGCAGTGGAATAATTTTCTTATATTCTTTTACGGTGAAGAGAAAGTCACTCAGCGCCACTGACTGATGTAAAAATAAGAATCTGAACTATACTTAAATGAAGTGGGTTAAACTATCCATGGCAAAGGAGCTGTGTTACATCTCTACTCATTTTTACCATTAATATTTTCTGCATATATTATCTTATTAAACTCATATTTTCCAAACATTTAATTTCCATCTCTCAAAGTACTTGGTGAGCCACCACTGCATTTATTTTTATCTGCCAAACTGAAGCCATTGGAAGAGAAGAGAGTATGTATCACTGCAATTCAGAGGGGCAAGGAGAAGGAGACACAGGCCCTGAAGTCCCCTGTTGCTGCAGGAAGCCACATTACCTTACTTGGGCTCACTTTTAAGGACAAAGAAAACCCATACTAAAATGCACGCTGGACATAGGCGTTAGAGCACATCCGGGTAGAGAGATTCATCTTTAGAACCAATTCTTTCATCCTCTGATTCAACTATTTATCGATTACACTTACTAAGGACCTCCTACTAAGCTAATTTTTTTGTCTGATATAGCAACAGAAAGTAGGTGATCAGCATAGATCTTATCTATTCCATAAATGTCAACAGATAATTAAAAATATAACACACAGATGGACCACAGAGAATGTATTTTAAAATAAGACAAAATGTAGCCAAATCTAAACACTCGAAAGCAGTCTTGCCCCTTTCTAAGAAAGGGGCACAGCAGGAGCAACCCTGCTGAAGGCTATTTTGTAATGAATGGAGCTGTGTGCTTGCTGCTATCTTGTTGGACTCGAGGGTGTAGAATCCATCAAGTAGTTAGCAAAGTGGGACAGGGAATGAAGACATCATTTTTCTCCCAGATGTAAATGAAGAGCACCACTAAGATACTCTGCTTTCACCAATTTTTACTCTCACATTTCTCTGACTCTAACATTTCAACCACGGTTTGCATCATCCATCTCCAAATTAAATAAGGACTCACTGTCCACTGTGAATTAATCACCATCAATGAAGCGTGCTTGAAGACCCTGGTGGCCTCTTTCAGGAAGCACATAAAGTCTTCTCATCCCCAACTTCTGTGTGAGGTTATATTTTTTTCACACACTTCAGAGAAAGCAACACACCAATACAGATTGAATGCAGTAGCAAGGATACAACTCCACCGGCCTGAGCCTGGCATAAAGGAAATTTATGCTATGTAAAAACAGTGCCATTCTTCTCACCAAAATTATTTTGTTGTGAAAATTTTTAATTCATATAGAAAAGACAATTAAAGAGTGATAAGACGAATACACATTGCAAGCCCAACCATACATTCGTAAAGAATTTTATAGGCACTCCATTTTCTTCAGCAGATACCTCTGGGTGAGATTTTCTCCTAAATCCACCTATTATTAATGTGCAGACTGGAAATATCAAAGTCCAAATTGGCCAACAAATGTCATGAGGACAGAGGTGGCTTAAAGTGCATTCTAGAGAAAAGCTCTACTGGAATTTAGCATTAATACCAGCAGAGCACAGGGCCCAGCACAGTTGCATAAGCACATGCGGAAGCAATTTGGGAAAATAATTCCTTACATAATACCATAATTCTTGTGTCTATAAGGAAGGTCTTCGGAGGTAACAGAAGAGTGAAGGCTGGCAGAATCTTGGAGTTGCTGGATCATTTTATCAGAGATCTAAAGTTGCTACTGCTGTCTGAGTATAAGAACGTGCAGTTTCATAATGTTGTCTGTCATCTGAGGTCAATAGGGTTGGACAGTATCTGGGAATAAAGCTGGTTTCCTGGTTCACGTGTTTGAAGGAGACAAATTCAGGGTGCTGAGGGGTGATGCAGCAGTCACTCCGTGCATTTCTGTGTGCCTCCATGAATGATATCTCTAGGAAGTTCATTGGCTCAGACAATCAGAAGAATCAAGAAGCTCAAGGATATAGAATATTTAACATGAGTCAATGTACTTGAATTTTATGTACTTTGATTTATTTGTACAATCACTTCCCTCTCAATAAAAGAACCCATATATCTGTCCAAAATTTCTTTAGAATTTTCTTGCCCTCTGGATTTTTGAATAGTAGTCAATTACTTCAAGGGTTTTCACTTGTTTTCCCTTAATGAACACTGTTGTCAGACCTCCTGATAATCATGAAGAAGGTGAAAGTGAAAAAACTACCCCATAAAGTCTTTCTTCTGCATCTGTGTTTCCATCTGGTGAGGGCCTTGAATAACCTCAGGCCAGGTTTGCTCTAAGGGGAAGTCTCCATCCTCAGGTGATGTTCCTCCTCGTCATGCCATCAGGTGCTCTTTCTTCTGTGGGAAATACTCTTGTTTCTTAGCTTAAAAAAAGTTATTTCTATAATTGTGTATAAAGGCGTTCTGAAACCACTTGACTTAACAATATGTAAAGATACATTATTTCCATATAGGTAAGTGTCATAGTTTGGGGTTTTGCAAGGAGAAAGAATAATACAGGACATATATTTTCTAAGGTTATTTATAATAGTCACCCAAGAATCAGATACAAGAGAGTGCAGGAAATCTGTCCACACACTAACACCAAAGAATCCAGCTGAAGGCCTGGATCACATAGTAATGTCCTGCATGAGTCCAGCTGAAGACCAAGAACCAAAACCAGTGCCTCCCATGAGTCCAGCTGGAGACCTGGATCCTACAGAAATGTCCTGCATGAGTCCAGCTGAAGACCTAGAGCTCATAACAATATCTCATTCAGGCCTGTTCCACAGATCTGCGCTGGGAAGGTCAGTGGTGGAAGCTAGAAAGTCTATGTCAGTGGGATGAAGGAGCTGGGCTAGCAACTGAGGGATCTGCACTGGAGCCAGGTAGCAATGCTCAAAGTAAGAACCAGAGCTTCCCCGAAAAGTACCACAGCCATCCTCAGCAACAACGTGGTCCCGAGCTCCTCTGATGATCAAAACAGCCGAGTTCCCATCAGGAAAGCCCAAGTGACAAGCTTCTCCAGGAGACTGTGCAGCGCATCATCTTCTCCTCTGCAGTCCCTCAGCCTTAGTAGCTTGTCCTGTGTATAAACTGTCCTCTCAGAAGAGGACATCATGGTGTGGTGAGTTGTTTTAAACTGTGTCTCACTCGTCTTTAATGGCTTTAAAGAAAAAATATAATTTTCTGTGTTTTGTTGATTTTCTGACAGTTTGGTGGAAGTTAAGATCTTCTCCATCCTCCTATATCTTGATCAGAAGGTTTCTTTTCACTGAGCTTTTAATTTCAGTTATACTTGTTAGCCCCCTTTTGCTTGGATATTGTAGCTGCCAGTTTTCTACCAAAATCCTCTCCAAGTCATCATTAGTTTTTGACCACATTAGTTGCAGTTGTTTCAAAACAAGTTTCGACAACTCCAGTATTTGGGTCCCCTTTGGTTCTACTCTACTGTGTTTTCATGTGCTCTTGGTATATCACATTCTTTTACTTGCTTGCTGCAGTGATTACTAAGCTGTAATTTCTGAGTATCAAATGCACCATTCTACATCATGCTGTAAAACCATGTCATTGGCCAACTGGATTTCTATTAAACTCTGCCAGTGAAAGACACAGGAGGGATCCTGGAAGGCTGGAAGAGAGGAAGTGACTTTCTTTCTTCCCTTTTTTATGGTTATCATCTCTGCAAAGTTGCTTCACTCCACAGCAAGTGTTTGTTGAAGTAGCAGTAACTGATTATACTTTTCAGACTTTCAAACACAGAGCCACCCTAATGTGACTCCTCAGGTGACTCCTCAGAAGTCCCAGCACTAACCAAGTACTACTGTTTCCCAAGAAGCCTGGGTTTCAGCACTCAAGCATCCTCTTTGAGCTCAGAGATACCACTAAGTCCCAGGCTTTGTTTCACCTTTTAATCTCTAATAGATGTCCCCTCCCATCACTGTTGAAGTATTTCCTACTTCTTTCCTCCTCAGTTGTAGGTGAACTAGCTGCTTCTGCATTTGCTACCTTTGTGATACTTTTTTCCATTTTTAGTTCTTCAGTTTCCATTGAAAAATTCTTGACATTAAATTGTTCCTCCTGAAATACATTCTATGGTTTCTGTTTTCCAGCTAGAATCTGATAGGTTTTGTTACATTTTTAATGGATCCTTGACATACTACATTATGTAGTTTAGAGATTAAATAAAAATAAAGCCCAGGGAGGACTGTGCTAGGGGAAGTACTTTCACCTGATTATGATTTGAGCTCTTTCAAAGCTGAACTTGAGTGCTGGTAGGGCCTACTCCGTGTCTAGTTAACTAACACTGGTTTCCAATGTTACCTCAAGGGTCCCAATTAAACCGCATTTGTGGAGCAGGAGCCCCTCTCTTTGATGGCTCCTGTACACTGTCTCTCCTCTCAGACCTGTGTAATTGTCTGCATCCTCAATGCCTGATTTATGCATAGACCTGTAGCATCTCAGCTATTGTTTTAAAATCAGCAAATGCTCCCAAAGAAAAGTATCAAAGGTTAGTCTCATAATTTTAAACTTCTCTGCTTTCTGGAATGCTGACCCTAAAAGTTCTCACTTCCCCTGAAGTTTTCTAGGACTTAAAAATGACTTCTGAAATGTTTTGGTACAGATCTTTCACTTTTTTCCCAATAGTAAGTTTATACCAAAACAAACCTGCATCCCTCTCCTGATCATAATGCCAAAGAGAAATTTTGTCTGTCCTATTTTCTTTCCATTGTTCCCTCTGTGCTTCTTTAATGACTTTATTCCCTAACAATGTAGTAAGATAAAATTTAAGGACTTACCCTCCAACTCTTTTATGATTTCCTGAACTGTCATTTCCACTTACATCCTCTTGAAACAAAGTAAGTGGAAATTCCACCCAAGTGTCAGATGCCATACAAACTGATGCCAGAGTGGGAGGGTGTTGACAATGTGTGTTGTCTCTACTGCAGAATCAAAACGATACTAGGCATGAGAATGAGAGGCAGAACTTCATTTTATTTGTTTGTCTTTACATTTAGTATAAGTTACAGATTTGTAGGGATTCTGTCATCAAATAGCTTCAAATTTGAAATATAAGAGTGCCAGAAAATAAGATGCATATTATTTATACAGTGACAATCATCTAAGTGGCTTTGAAAAATGAAGGGGAAAAGGTTTAAATTATATAGGTTACATCTGAGTAAATTTTTGAAAATGTAGTGTATCACCAGGCCTCACATATGTTTTAAACTTTTGAAACAGATAAATCATCCTAAATACAAAAATTTCATGAAAGATTATTTTTATTGTACTTTTCTATAGTTTCCCAGTATCTATAACAAATACGTATAATTCTGATAATCAGGAAATGTCTAAAAGAGCAGAAGATATTTCTGTATATATTCCATAATGTTATATTCTGTACCTTAAATCTATTTAAGAAAACTTATTTCAAATACAAAAAGAAAAGAGAGCTAGGTCTTTTTTTGAGTGTTAACTTATCATGGATTTATCTTAATTAATTTTCATCAGTCTCATTAATAGTGCAGATATCTTGTCTGAACCACCAAAATACCTTATAGATGTCTCTACTCCAGCTTTTTACTGGCCTCTGAGACTGACTGTACAGTACATGTCCATTTGCATTAATTAGATTCGGTCTTCTAAGTGTCTCCTGGAGACAGCTGTAGCAAGGTAATTACAAAGGCGATGCTTGTTGGCAAAAGTAGAAAGTGCATAAGTCACTGGGGTGCAAGTGCAGAACATCATGGCCAATCTGGGGAGCAGCACGGCAGTGCTGAGTCAAATTAAGTATGTGGATGCTCTGTGACACAGCAACCCAAGTTCTACATATGCTCATAGGAAAAAATTGGATTAAGATGCTTAGAGCCAGAGGTCACTAATTACTAAAAAAAACCCAACAAGATAACCATAGCATGGCGAATGTAAACTATGGAATGTTGTGTTACAGGGAGAAGTAAAACCACTCACCTCTACACTCAGGTACATGCAATAAAAATGTATTATCTTTAAAATTGTACTCAGAATAAAAGCTGATCAATACAAAGAATTCTACATCATATATAAATATTCTAAAATATATACATGAAAATATGGAAATTCATAATTATGTATAAATATAAGAAAATATTTTATGTAACTAAAACAGTGTTTTAAATTTTTCCCAGATCCAAGCATTTTACAAATAGATATGAAAATTCAAAAGTGTATTTTAAACTCATTGAAATAGTGCGCTATAACTAGGAGAACAATGCTGTTTAGGATGCAAGCTTATGGGAAAAATAGTGGAGCTGATGATAATTTTATACTGGACTAAGGAACATTAGCAATTTTTCATATGTACAGTTTAAAAAGAAAATGAAGAAGTAAATTCTTTTAAATGAACAACCCCCCCCCCCGCAAATTATAGAGATTTGGTTGTAAAATAGTTCTTTTTTTTTTTTTTTTGGTTTTTCTCAGGTACCGGGAACCGAACTCATGACCTTGCGTTTGCCAGGCAGGCGCTTTTGCCACTGAGCTAAATCCCCAGCCCCTGCAAAATAGTTCTTAACAGGGAGAAGGCAAGACTTTTTTTTCCTGTGATTTTCTCAAGCATTTCATATTTGGTTTCAGAGTTTGGTTCTCTTAATTAAAATATGTTCCTGCTACATTGAGAATGTTAGGTAAAAATAACATGACTTAACCTTAAAATATAATTAAATTTAAGTGCTTAATTTCACTCAATAATTATAAGCAATAACTTCTCTTTCAAATTGTACTTAGATATTATTTTAAAACAATTTTTCCACACACACAGTCACCGGAATGTACAGGAACACGCCCTTGTGTTTATTTGGAAGGAAGTTGGGTGAACATTTTCCTTGACTGACGCAGCTGGCCCGCACACACTGCTGGTTGAGGCGAGATGCTCTTCTTTGGTATTTATGAAGCAGGGACCAGCCCAGCCCTGGCACCTATGAGCCACAACCCACTGCTGTCTCCTAGAAGTGTCTAAATGCACACAGCCAAGAGGATACTGAGGATGGAGACGCAGCCTCCACCACACTCACCTAGACACCTGCACACCCTTCCAGATTGGAAACGCCCTTCTCCAGTTCATTAGAAGAGGCCATGTGGGAGGGAAGCATCTATCCTCCATCTACTCCCCACTCTGTCCCCTGTTCCTTCCCATGCCTCCTATTCCATACTTTACCCCAGGCCAGGGACAGGACAAAGACTCTATACCAAAAATAAAAAAGTTCTAGTTATACTATAAATATAATATTCATCAAGTTTTTTGGTACTTCCTTCATGCCAGTGCCCAGGGTTGCAGACTTCAAACACCAGGGGAGCTTCAGGTGTCTGCAAGGGCACACTGCGTCTTACTCCCTGTCCACTGCAGCCCTCCCCTGCAGAGTTCACAGCATGGGAGTGTGCAATGACCCTAAGTCCTTGGCAGAGCATAACATTTGTTCACTGGAGTTGGAAAGACATGTTAAACTTCTCCTTTGTGATTTCTCATTGTCTTAGTCAAAAACTAGTTGGCTGTGTATACTTGGATACATTTCTGGGCTCTCTATTCTGTTTTTTTGTGTTTGCTTTTATGCTAGAACCATAATGGGTTGATCATGATTTTTGTAAAATACCTTTAAATAAAGAACTATAATCCTTCTAATTTTTCTTTGTCAAATTGTTTGTGCTATTTGGGGTCTTTTAAGTTTCCACATCTTTAAATTAATTATTATGAAGTTTATACTTTCTTCCATTTCTGTGAAGAATGGTATACAGATTATGGTACAAAGTCCATTGACTTTCTGTATTGACTTGGGTAGTATGGACATTTAAACAATGTTAATTATTCTGGTTGAAGAATAGGATAGATTTTCATATATTTGTGTCTTCTGTAGTTTCTTACATGGATGTTTTATGGTTTTCACTGTTTAAATCTTTTAGCTGCCTGGGTAAATTTATTTCTAAGTATTATTTTGATACTATTGTAAGAAATTTTTTAAATTTCTTTTTGAGTTGGATTTTGATTTATGTATACTATGTTAATTATTTTGTATACTTCAACTTGACTAAATTAATTTATTTTCTAATAGTTTTTATGTGTAATAATCCTTGGGTTTTTGTATGGGAACATTTCATCTGCAAACAAAGATAATTCTACTTTTTCCTTTCCTCTTTGAGTGACTTATTTTTCTTGTCTTATTCCTCTTGCCAGCATTTTCAACATGATGATAAATGGAAGAGTTGAAAGTAGGTACTTTTGCTTTATTCTGGATGCTGGTAAAAAGCATTCAGTTTCCACCATGAATTAGAAAGTTACCTATACCTTTTCATAATGAATAGTTTTCATTTATGTTGAGAAACTTCCCTTGAATGTTTAAACTCTTAGAGGGTTCTTTTTTTTTTTTTTTTGGTATTTTTAACAAAAATTTTTGGACTTTGGTGCATACACATCAGTTAAGATAATCCTGTTACGTACATATTTTAAACAGGGTTGCCAGGGACATATTCCATGTGGTCCTGAGCAGTACTGTCTTTGAATAGTTGTTTTTGCTTTCTTATTTTTTTTGAGGATTTTTGCTGCAATATCTATCAGAGAAATATTCCTGCAGTTTTATTTTTCTTTTTCTTAAGAGTAGGAAGAATTTACTGAGGGAAAGAAGTTTCTGTCTCAGAGGAACAGAAGCAGACCCAGAAAGTGGATTGCCCACCAACCCCACTTCTCAAGGGTGTTTATTGAGCAAAGCTACAAGGTGAGATGGGCGTAAGGTGGGATGGAGTTTCTGTGCTTGCCTTGATTTATTTCTGCAGTGACTTTTATTATTCCATTCCTTATCTCAACTTTGGGCTAAGTTTGTTGCACTTTTCTAGTTCCTTGAGACGCACTGTTACACTATGTACTGTTAGAATATTTGATATACTGTTAGATTTAGATTTTTCTGACTTTCTAATGTAGACATTTATGGACATAAGCTACTCCTTTAGAAATGCTTTTGCTGCATTATAGTTTTTCATATGTTGTATTTCCATTTTCATTTGTCTGAAGATATTTTAAATTTTTTCTTCAATTTTTTCTTTGACCCATAAGTTAGGCTGTGCAGGAGAATGTTGTTTAATTTCTACATATTTGTAAACTGATTTTTAAGAACACTCTCTCTCCCTTTCCTGTTATCTATCTTTTCATTTACTCTTTATTTATATTATGAGTTTCTCATATAAGAGAAATTATGAGATATTTAAACTCATGGGTATGGTTTATTCCATTCAACCTTATGATCTCAGGATGCAGCCGTTTTCATACAGATGGCTCAAGTTTACCCTTTATGGCAGAGTAGTTAGTACACCATTATGTATAAATACCACACTTTCTTTATTCACTTATCTATTGATGAAAATATACAGCCTCTAAGATTTAGCTATTATAAATAGTACTGCTATGAAAATGGGTGCTTATATATCACTGTAATATGATGTCTTTAACTCTCTTGTTAAAATACCTAGAAGGAGAATAGCTGGCACGGTGGATTGGCAATTTTTATCACCCAGCTGAACTGAATCAGTGTAGTTCTGGGTATCAAAGGCCCACCTGAGGATTGTTGCCAACTGCAACAGTGAACTGGAGGGGAAGATGGTGTGCTGTTGATTCTGCTGGAGAAGATTTTCATCCTGGTTTCCTGATATGAACTCAGCTGTTCTCACCATTGCAGGAGCTCCATTTCTCACTGTTGCTGAGGATGGCTGTGGTTTTTTTGGGGGAGCTCTGGTCCTTACTTTGAGCGTTACTTCCTGACTCCAGTGCAGATCCCTCAGCTTGCTGGCCCAGATCCTTCATCCAGCTGGTGCAGACCTTCTAGCTTCCACCGCTGACCTTTGGGCCCTCCCAGTGCAGATTTTTGATACAGATTCATGAGACACTGTCATGGGCTCCAGGCCTCCAGATGGACTCGTGGAGGACATTACCATGAGCCCTAGGTCTTCAGCTGGACTTGTGCTGAAGGACATTGCCATGGGATTCAGACCTTCAGCTGGATTCTTTGATTCTCTAATGTGGACATACCTCCTGTCCTCTTGCATTTGATTCTTTGGGTGAATATTACATATAAATCTATAAAGTATGTGTCCTGTATTAAATCTTTTCCCTTATAAGTCCTTATTAGAACATCTGGACCAAATGGGATTTCCAGTTTTAGTTTTTTGAAGAATCTCCATACTGATTTTCAAAATGGTTTTAGTAGTTTACACTCCCACTAAAAATAAAAAGGGATTATTTTTCCCTAGAGTCTTGTCAGCATTTGTTTTATTGACTTTTTGATAATAGCTACTTTTGTGAAGATGGAAAAGAGACATTTTAGTTTGCATGTCTCTAATGGTCAGAGATATTGAACATATTTGCATGTTTTTATTGGCCTTTTGTACTCCTTATTTTGAGAAGTATCTGTTAATTTCAGTAGCCTAGTTTTTATTGGATCTTTTATTTTGAGTGCGTATAATTTCTTCGAATTCTTTATGTATTCTAGACATGAGTCCTTGATCTGAAGAACAGCTAGTGATTTTTTTTCCTGTTCTGTAGGTTGTCCCTTTAGTCTGGTGGTTATTTCTTTGCTGTGCAGAATATTTTAATCTGATGCGATCCCATTTGTTGATTCATGATGTTATTTCTTGTATATTTCAAGTTCTGTTTAGAAAGTACTTGCCTACACCTATGTCTTCAAGAGCATTGCCTGTTTGATTTTCAAGTGAGTTATATGTGTATATTTTAATATTTAGATCTTAGGTCTGTTTTGATGTTAGTTTAACACATGGGGAACAGTATGGGTCTAGTTTCATCCCCTGTTTGTGTATAGCAGCTTCCCCAGCACCACTGCTAACCATGCTAGCTTTCCTCTAGCATATATTTTGCCTCCTTTCTCAAAGACTATTTGGCAGTATGTGTATAGGATTGTCCCTGCATCTTCTATTTCATTCCTTTGATTCACATGTCTGTTTTTGTGCCAGTACAATGCTGTTTTCATCACAGGAGATTTATAATGTACCTTGAAATCTGTGATAGTGATGCCTCCTGCTTTGATCTTGTGAACCAGGATTTCATTTGCGATTCTGTGCCTCTTGTGGTTCCATAAGTATTTTAGACTATTTTCTCTTTCTGTAAAGAGTGCTGTTGGTATTTTGATGGGGATAGCAGTAAATCTGTACATCAGTTTTGGAAGTATGGCCAGTATGGAAGATAGACAGATGACATTGGTTCTGCCTATCCAGTAACAGGGAAAATATTCCCATTGTCAGTTTCCCTTTTGGATTTCCGTGTTCACATCACTGTAGTTTTTACTATAGAGGTCTTTCAAGTCCTGGGTTAGGATAATTCCTAAATATTTCATTTTTCTTGGAGCTGTTGTGAATGAGCATGTTTTAATGTGTCTCTCAGTGAGTTCATTATTTGTATACAGGAATGTTATTGGGCTTTTCTGTGTTTATTTTTTACCCTGCTAAACATTAAATTTTATTATTAATTCTAGGGATCTTTTGGTGAAAATTTTTAGGTCCTCTGCAGAAGATTATGTCTTCTGTAAATGTCTTGGTTACTTTTTTCTCGCTGCTGGGACAAAATACCTGACACCCAAAATTAAGGAAGGAAAGGTTTGTTTCGCTTACAGTTCATGGAAATTTCAATCTGTACTTGGCAGATTATAAGGCAGAGTGGCACGTGGCAGAGGGCTGCATCTCAGGACTGCAGCACAGGCAGCACAGCTAACCCGCAAGCACTCACACCAGGGTGGAATGGGGGAGGAATCTCCCCAAGCAGCTTCCTCCTCTCCCTTACATATGCAAACTATCCACCCCAGGGCGGGTGTAGCTCTCATACCCATAATAGTCAAACTCTAAAAGCCTACCCCATGGCCACTTGAGGCTTTGGAGGGGACACACAGACATAAACCATAACAGTAAATAAAGACATTTTGACTTGTTTCTTGTACATATCCCTTTTATTTATTTATCTTGCTGGCTAATGTTTTGAGTACTGCATGGAACAGGAGTTGTACTAGTGGTCATCTTTGTCTTATTATCACTTTTAGAAGAAAAACTTTCGATTTTTCCCATTTTATACAATGTTGATCAATGTTGGTTTGTCACAAATAGATTTTATCAGATTGAATTAAGTTCTTTGGAGTCCTATTTTCTTAGTTTTTTTAATATCATGAATATGGTTTGGATTTTATCAAAAGCTTTTCCCATATATTTTGAGATGATCATGTGATTTTTGTCCTGGTTTCTATTTACATGATATATTACATTTGTTGATTTGTGTATGTTGAATGATCCTTGCATCTCTGGTATGAAGCTTCTTGATTACGATGTGTGCTCTTTTTTCATGATTTGTTGCATTCTGTTTGTCAGTATCTTGATGATTGTTGCAACCATGTTCATTAAAGAGATTTGCATATACTTCTTTTCTTTGGTTGGATCTTTGTCGTTTTGGGAGCCAGAATAATGCTAGTTTGTAGGAATGATTTTTGAAGAACTTCTTCCTTTAGAATTTCATTAAGGATTTTGAGGAATATTGGCATTGGATCACTGCAGTTCTTTTTGTTGTTGTTGTTTATTTCCGGTACTGGGAATTGAACTCACGACCTTGCACTTGCCAGGTAGGCGCTGTACTGCTGAGCTAAATCCCCAGCCCTGGATCACTGAAGTTCTTATAGAATTGAGCAGTAGTTCAGGGACTGGGGATTTAGCTCAGTGGCACAACACCTGCCTGGCAAGCACAAGGTTGTGAGTTCGATTCTTGGTACCAGAAAAACAAAACAAAACAAAACAGAATTTAGCAGTGGTTCAATTGGTCCTGGGCTTTTCTTAGTTGGTAGATATTTTAATATAGCTTCAATGTTATCGTCTGTTATGGGATCATTTGGGGTTTTTAAATATTCATGTTTTGAAATTCTGTATCATTTTAATTGCTCTCTATGCTGTTTTGTTTATGTATTTGTTTTTGTTATTTTTTTAAATGAAGGACAAAATTTATATGTATATATAAAGATAGCTGGAATAGGTGTATTGCTGATGTCTGTGGTTCATTGAAAGGAAGAATCAGTGCTTAAAATTTTCTTCTTTCTTGGCCAATTTTGTATGCTTGAATTTGATAATCAGAATGAATGATCTGAAAACAACATTAGGCAGTGTAAGAACCATTGTTGAACTCCTGCCATCTTGTGTGGTGAAGCACTGCATCATTTCCAATGCTGTTTTTTGTTTGTTTGCTTGTCTTGGTTTATTTGTTTTGTTTTTACTTGTTATTGTCTTTTATTGTTTGATCAATCTTACATTTTTATGTCTGGTGGACTGAGCAACTTGGTTGCGGATAACTGTATGTAATGTAGCAACCACTGTAGATTCCTATCATTTTGTTTTGAGGTCATTTTTGTTGTTTTTGTGTTGTTTTGATTTTTTCTTCATTGTTGTTTTGTCCGTTTTTAAATTTTTAAAATAAAATAAATCTTCTTGGTTTAGCTTTGCTAGTTTATTTGATTCTCAGGATTTATCCATTTCTTCTAAATTGTCTAATTTATTGGAGTACTGTTTTCAAAGTAGTTACTAATAATCTTCATCAGTGTCCATTATGAATTTACATTTTTTTTATTTCTAATTGCATAGGCCTGTTCTTTGCAATTTTTGGTAAAATTGGCTAAGATTTTATCTACTTTATTTGTTCTTTCAAAGAACCATCTCTTCAATTCATTGGTTCATTTTTAGTCTCAATTTTATTAATTTCTTTGCTGATTTATTTCTCCTGTACTAGCTTTGGGTATTTTTGTTGTTTTTTTCCTAGGAACTTGATGTTCATAATTAGATTATTTATTCACACTCATTCTGTTTTTCTGATGTGGGCATGCACACCTCTAACTTTCCTTCTTAAAACTGGTTTATTGTGTCCCATATGTACCAGTATGTACTGGCATTATCATTTGTTTCTTAAAACTGTAATTCCTTCCTGCATTTCCTCTGTGATCCACTGATTATTCAAAAGAATATTGTTTAACTTTAATAAATTTGCATCATTTCTGTGATTTCTTTTGGCATTGATTTCTAGTTTCATTGTTCTATGATCTGATAATATGCACATGATAATTTCAGTTCTTTTGCATCTATCTAAGCATGCTTTGGGCTATCATGTGGTCTATTTTGGAGAAAGCTCCCTGTGTTCCTGAGAAAAATTATATACTGTTGTTGTTGGGTGACTCTGGAGATATCCATTAAATTTATTTGTTCAAAAAGATTTGGCTCAAGTCTAATATTTCTTTCTTGATTTTTTGGTCTAGTTTATGTGTATATGTGACAGTAGGGTACTGAGGTCACCCATAACAACTATGAAGTTTAGCTGACCAGTTTTGTCCATGAGTGTTTGTTTTATAAATTTTGTTGTGCTGGTGTTTGGGGCATATATGTTTATAAGTGTTATCTTTCCCTGTTGAGTTGCTCCCTTATCTAATATGTATTAATTTTCTTTGGTTCTTTCAATCAGGCAATGAGCAGGGAGATCAAGCAGACTGCTGGACTTTTAATGGCAGTATTTTCACATCCAGCTACCCATGAAAACCATGGTCAGTGGGCTTGGCTTCTCACCATAGAGGGTGGGGTTCTGTTTCTTTCCCAACCTGGGCTTCAGTTTCTCAGTGGTCTCCTCTCGACCTCTGTGTCACAGACTCTTTGTGGCTCTCTTGTGTAGCTGTCTCTCACCCAGTCTCTGTGGTAAAGTAACCCTGGAAACCTGAAAGTGAAGTTGTTCCATGGCTCAGTCTTAAACAACAAGTCCCTTTTCAAAATGGCTTTTTATTAAACCCTTTCACTAATATTCTTCTCCAACTCTAGCCTGCTACGTGGAAGGAGTCACTTTCAGAGTAAAATCTCATACTATTTTTGAAGTGTACAGTTGTCCTGGGGTTTCCTTGGGGCTAGCACTGGTGGCCTGACTGGTGGCCTTGTGTATTCCGGGAGATGCCAGCTCCTTGGGCTTCCCTTTTTGTGCTGGGCCTTGGCCGCATGCATGATCAGGTGGGCCTGTAGGTTGGTTCATGCCTGTGCTGCCCCATGCCAAAGGGAGACAAAGTGTGGAGCAGGCTTGGACTTGGCCAGCAGGCTGGGCCAGGGCACCCACATTTGTGAATCTCCACCCTTTTTAATCTGTCTAAATCATTTCAGAAAGAGTGAAGTTTCCAAATTCTTCTGCTTGATCTAATCAGCTGCTGGAGGTCCCAATTTTATTTTTCATTTCTTTGTATATTCAGCTCAAAATTTTCTATTTGGCACTTTTTAAAATCATGCCTATCAAGGCCAGCCTGAACTGCATAGCAAGACCCTGTCTCAGAACAACAAAAAAGACAAAACAAAACAAAACAAAAAAAATCATGTCTATCTCTGTAGCATTTCTCATTCAGATTATGAATTGTTTCCCTGATTGCACTGACTTATCTCTTTTCACTTGTATCTTCCTGAGTTTCTTTACAATCATCATTTTTAATTCCTCTTCAGGTGGTTTGTAGGTCTCCATTTCATTGGAGTCAGTTATTGGAGAATTATTGTCTTCCTTTGGTGAGATCACATGACCATGATTGTTTTGTTTTGCTGTGATGTCTTGCATCTGGTGGTAGTCACCTCTCCCAAAATTTAGAGCACTTTTTGTAGGGGAAGACCTCCAATCGCAGGTGTTCTTGAGGATGCCAGTTGGGCAGGTCACAGTGACTGTGCTTTCCTGTATGTTCAATGGTATACTCCGTGCATCTGCTTCAGGTGGGTCCAACACTAGTGATTATTGTAGATGCCTCGGTGACTTAGAATGACAGTATTTATGTAGGCTAGTAGGGCAAGGTTACTAGGGCAAGGTCCTTAAAGTTTCTCCTTTCGTTGTCTTCCTCTCAAGAAGTCTTAGCTGAGGGGGCTTCTCTTAGATTTTATCTGATAGAGATCACAGGACACCAAAGCAGTGCAAGGATCCAAGATCTTGGAAAAGCTGTAAAGGTGGGTTTGGGGGACTCATAGTCTTTCAAAACTACTGCAGGACTTAGGCACTGTAGACAGATATTCACTCTCCAGGGCACAAAGGGGTGCAGCACTCTTACTAAGCCTGGGTCTGCTATTCTGAAGAACAACTCAGGAACTGAGAGTGGGGGTGGATGTAGCTGTTCTCCGGCTTTGGGAACTGCTACTCTTTCTCTCCCTGTAGCTGTGGGTAGTCATGCTGTGACGTAGAAGGAACAGTTCTTAAGCCAAAAAAGGAAAGAGCCAGAGACGGTGAAATGATGCAAGGAAAGTATGTCTTCTGAACTACTGGATCAAACCATCACCCTTACCTACTTTTACTTAGTCTTACTATTTATATAAATCAATACAGTCTATGAATGTTTAAGTCAATTTGAGTTCAACTTTTGGTTACATAAAACTCAAAGCATTTAATATTGAAGTGAGTGATTTGGGAAAAAATTTCTCATTTTTGGAGATTAGGAGTTCCAGATTCTTCTCTAGTAACTGACACTATACCTTAGGGCTTTCATGATCCTTTCTGTAATACACTTTGCTTTGCTGTACATTTTTAATAGACATTTTTACTTTATATTATGTATTACATGAAGTAATGATTTTGAGTGAAAAATTATCCTGAAAACTCTGTGCAATTGAACTGGAGGTGATATTATTGCCATCAAAGATCTTGAAACCACCAACAGGCTTATTATAGTATATTCTGTTTCCTGAATTGCAAATAGCAGGAATAATTCATCAAGATTTGCACTTCTACAAAACACTTGATGAAAACAAGGGTGGAAGTTTCTAAAGCAAAGCGGATTTCATTAGGCTGCTTAATACGAGTATTTATAGCCAAATTGTTTCCCAATTGACTTTGCTATCCTCATTTGTGATTCATAATTCTTCGTGAATAATTGCAATTATCATCTGCTTAATGAGACAATAATTCCCTCTCTTTCCTCTTATCTTTATTTCCTTTTTCTTAAAGTCTTGCATTCAGAGTTCTGTGTGTCACAGAACATCAGTTCCTCAGAGAGCTGGATACCTGCAAATACCCAGAAAGCCACGCGGCAGGGCAAGAAGAAAAATTTCAAGGGTGAAGCAGAGCAGCACACAGGAGCTAGTCTGTAAATGATCATCTTTCTTCCAGATAAGTATGTAACCCAGGTATTTATAATTGAAGTGAATTCATATGGTGTATGTGTGCATTTATTATACAATATGAAGTATGTTCTAAGGAAACCCCAAATAATACAAGTAAGTAGATGTGACTCATTGTATTATCAGGAAGTTTGTGCTTACTTAGCTTCCCTGGCTGTAGACCCTCCAATCCAGACTCAGGTTCTCATGGTGATCCATCAGGGATGTACATCCCATACATAAACACCACACATATAGTCCCTGTGTATCATAACTGGGCTACTTTTGGTTAGGATGTACTAATTTAGAGTTTGTGAAGCAGGCTGAACACAGCCTGAGACTTCAACTCAGGTTTCAGTTTGGATCTCAATCCCTTTCAACATGAAACAGCCAACAAGTGTTGTAACAGTTCTTCTCGGGGCTGGGGATTTAGCTCAGCAGCACAGCGCCTGCCTGGCAAGTGCGAGATCGTGAGATCGATTCCCGGTACCGGAAAAAAAAAACAACGAAAAGCAAAACCCAGTTCTCTCTGAAGTACAGTTTCTACAGATGTAAATGGCAGTGACTCACATAGTCTCTTTAGAGGTTGTTTGAAGAATTAAATGAGATGAATGCCATAAAGCACCTCCCACCGCCTGGCACAGAAATTCCTTGCACTTCCGGTGAGCATCCCTCATTTGCTCACCCCAGACCCCTTCAGTTCATCATGTTCTCAGAGGAAAGATCAGTCCGTTTTTCAGTCTTTCTGACTAACTTGGGTAGGGGAAGTACTGGGGTATCATTCCAAGTCACTCATTTTACGTCTCTTTCTCCTTCCCAGGAATATGAACGGTTCACCTAATTAAACCATATTGCCAGATAATGCCTCACTTTTTAAATTAATTAAATTTCTTGGTACATTTTAGATGTACATAATGATCACATAGGGAATCTGTACCTGTACATGATGTATCTTGATTCTTTTACTCCTATTCCCCGCCCCTCCGTTCAACCTATCTTCCCCCTCATTTCCTAAAGCTTTGTTTCCATTTTTTCCCTTTTTTCTTGCTTTTTTCCCCCTCCTTCCTTTCCCATGCCCTTCCTTAATTCCCCTTCCTATTTAAACATTTCCTCTCTATTTCCCAATATCCATTATACATTTTGGTCATTATTTACAATTTCAGTTTCTCATGCTAGAGAAACCATGTCCTATTTACACGTGTGTGTCTGACTTATTTCATTTAAGAGTGTAGTCTCAGGGTGCATCCATTTACCTAGAAATGCTTCAGCTTTAGCTTTCCTTATGGCTGAGTAGGATTACATTGTATTAAAAACCACGTCTTCGGGGCTGGGGATTTAGCTCAGCGGCAAAGCGCCTGCCTGGCAAGCTCAAGGTCGTGAGTTTGGTTCCCGGTACCGGAGAAAAACCAAAACCAAAAACAAACAAACAAAACAAAACAACAACAACAAAAAATACACATCTTCATCCATTCATCAGTTGATGGGCATTTGGGCTGTTTCCAAGATTTAATTATTGCAAACTATGCTACTATAAACAGGGGTGGACGTATGTATCACTGTGGCATTATGCCTTTAATTCTTTCAGGAAGATAACAAGAAGGGGAACAGGTGGGTCAGATAGAACCTCTAGTCTTAGTTTTTTGTGGAGTCTTCTCAATGATTTCCACAGTGGTTGCACCAGTCTACACTTGCACCAACAGTGGAAAAGAGCTCACCAGTATTTGTTACTGGTTGATTTCTTGATAATAGCCATTCTTTGTGAAGTGAGATGGAATCTTAGCATTGTGTTAATTTGCATCTTTTGAGTAACTAGTGATGCTGAACATTTTTTTCACATATTTATTTTTACGTCACCTGAGAAGTGTTTGTTCATTTTGGGCACTTTTGGATTGATCTTTAAGTTTCAGGGGTCTAATTTTTTATTTCCTTATATATTGCAGATTAGAAGATGCAGAAACAACTCCAAACATACTCAGCCCCCTTATCTTTGACAAAGAGCCCAAACACCTTTACTGGAAACTTGATAGTCTCTTTAATAAATGGTGCTGGGAAAACTGGCTTTCCACATGGTGAATGCTAAAACTAGATCCATGTCTCTCACCAGGCACTAAGCTAAAGTGAAAGTGGATCAATGTTCTAAATATTAAAACAGAAATGCTAAACCTGCTGCAAGAGTGACTAGGTGGAACTTTTGAAGACATAGATGTGGACAGAGACTTTATGAACAAAACCCCAACCACATGGGAACTATCACAAAGAATCAACAACTGGGATCTCATCTTATTTAAAAGCTTTGTGCACAGCAAGAGAAACCACCAACAGAGTGAAGAGACAACCCGCAGAGTGGGAAAAACTTTTGCCAGATAGCTGTCAGACAAAGGACAAATGCCTCACTCTTCAGAGGCCCTATGTTATTTCTTTCTTGCCACCTCTTAATCTTGTACCTGAAGCCGGAGGGAGTTTGTCGATAAGAAGATCCATTGTTTTTCTTTTTAGCATCTCTGTCTACAACTGAGAGTTGTAGTCAAATTGGCTTCACACTGCAAGTGTAGTTGGGTTTTAATCTAGAAAGAAGATTTAGGAAGTCCTTTTTGAGTTGGCACAAGGCATGCTCTCTAAATTTAATGTTTATTCATTAAAACTGGCATTTTACCCTCTGGCCCACTCATTTTCATGTATATACGATCAACCCAAAGCCTAGAAAAGCACAGGGATGAGAATCTTTGACCATCATTGAAGCTCACCCTGAACCTCCAAGACAACTTTCAGAGATGTGAATCTCAGTAGATGTCTTGTATATAAGCTCCTGGTATATTAGAATTTGTGAGTAAATGGTAGCTCTCTTTCTTTAATCATTATCTAAGGAAAGGCAATATTGTGCAAAGCAGTTTTGCTTACCTTTATACCATGAACGGCTCCTACTCTGGAGGTGCTTAAATCTGCTGAATGAAGTACGTAACACTGAAAACACTGATAAATGCCCCAGTGAAAGTATCTGAGGAAAAAGTGGTGGTGAGACTGTTCCAACGTTTACAGTTGAGTGAACTAGATGAGCTGAGACCCTGAAGATTATGCAAGAATTGGATTTCCTGAAATCTGATCTGCAGAGTTCAGTAGAGCATACCTTTTGTTTCTCTTGTGTGAGAGACTCAAAGTGTAAATACAGAGCAAAATAGAAGCTATTGGGAGGTAGGAAGAACTTTTTCAAGAGGAAAGAGGAACAAGGGAGGAGGGAACAGGAAGTTTTTGAAAGAGTGAATTGAAGGAAAAAAGGAGAAATGGCTTTTGTAAATGGAGAAGGGGAATGGTAAAGAAAAGAATTGTGATATATTGTGTACTAATACAAATGCCCCATGATGAATGTGATCATTATGCATGGCAAATTGTGCTACAAATAAATAAATCGTTGTGCAAAGCAGGTGATAAAGTTAATTCAGGTACATTTTAAGGGTGTGTCCACCACATAACTCACTGATCTAAAAAGTGCTTGTGTCATTTCAGACACATGCCTTACCAAGGTGATTATTATTGCTTTTTGTCACTGAATAAAGGAATGTCCACGGCCAGATAAATAATCTACCAAGGAAACTGGCAGAATACCTTGAAATAGTCAGTGCAATTTTCTGCGGCGGCTGGCTGAAGGGAGACACCATCATGGGACGCAGATCTGGAGCGCCCTTCAGAGACTTAGTTTTGGCCTTCCCAGCACCTTTTCTGGGCCCCGTTCTCTAGAACCATAGAATTACTGAGCAGTCTTATGTCCATTACCTTACCTGAGCTTTACAGCATCCATGGGCTTTAGGAAGAAGAGACACCTCGAAATCCATTTCACAGATAAGGAAACTGCATCATCTATAGATAAATTATGAGCTTAAACTCCCAGAACCAGAGTCCTTACTCATTCTTGCCTCTTTTGCTCAGTACACTGTGCTTTCCGGCTTCTTAGAGCTGACTGTGCTTATATTTATTCACCAGATATTGCTTTTATTCTCCAGATATTGCTTTTATTCACCAGATATTGCTCTGGTGAATAAAATTAAATTATTCTAACTACACATAGACTGAAGTGGCAAAAGGACATTTCTTTTGTGAAGAAGAGAATGATTAATTATAGATTCTCATAGTGTGAGAACTCATTTAAAACTAATGAGCATTTATAGAGAGCTTGCTAAGTTGTAATGTTCAGAAGTGTTATATGCTGTTACATCACTCATTCGATATTATAATTATCCTCTTTACACTGGATGAGAAAGGTTAAGTGATTTTTTCCTAAGTCATAATGTTGGTTATTGGCAGAGCTCAGATTGGATGAGCCGCCTGATTAGATCCTTCATTCTGAGTATGTCACAGTACTTCTCTGATTTTCAAAACACCATTTTAAGATAATTGAAAATAACGGCAAAGCCCAAGTTAAACCCACACACATACAGTCAGCTGGTCTTTACAAAGGTCCTGAGAATATGCAGTGTAGGGAGGACAATATTTTCAACTAATGCTACCTGCAGAATTGGAAATGTGCATAAATACAATGAAATCGTTCCCTTCTCTTAAGTGGTACACAAAGATAAATTCAAAATTGGTAAATCAGTTGTAAATAAGATGCCAAACAGTAAAACTCCTAGAATAAAGCATGATATTGGCCTTGACAATGATTTTTTGATATGGCAATAAAAGCACAGGAAACAAAAGCAAAATTGGAAAGTATGATTATATCAAATTATAAACCTCCTTCCCAGCAAAAGAAATGATGAAAAGAACGAAAAGATAATCTGTGCAATGGGAAAAGAATATTTTCAAAGCATACACCTCTTAAGGGATTAAGCTCCAAGATAAACAGGGGACTTCTCAACTAAATAGCAACAAAATGTCAATGACCCAATTTAAACTGGTTAAAGGACTCAAGTAGAACTTCTCTGGATAAATCAGACAGATGACCAACGAATAGATCAAAACATGCACAACATCATTAGTGATCAGGGAAATGCAAATTAATCCCACACTGTGATCACCTCCTACCTGTCAGGATGGCTGTTACAAGGAAAAAGGGGGAAGCAAGCAAGAAAGACAAACCATGCTGGCAAAACGTGGACAACAAAACCCTCCTACATTGTTGGAATGTAAAATGGCACAGCTACTACAGAAAAGAGTGTGGAGGTTCCTTAAAATATTAAATTTTCTGATATAAAGGACCTGTACTTAATTATTTCATTTTTAAAATTTTTTGTTATGCTCCCTACATATTTTACAACCATGCTACTGAGAAAGACAGAACAATGGCTCTCAGCGTAGGTACAGAAGATGCACACTGCTCCCCACAACCACTTAGGGAATAAGAACAAATGGGCTTTAACAAAGCTGCACAGGGCTGGGGATTTAGCTCAGCAGCACAGCACCTGCCTGGCAAGCTCAAGGTCGTGAGTTCAATTCCCGGCACCAGAAAAAAACAACAAAACAAAACAAAACAAAAAAAAAAGCAAACATACAAGAAAAAGAGTCCAAAGCCACACGGATTTTGGCCTAGAATAATGACACTGATTGGTCAACTGTGGAGTAAGGGATTACCTACAAATCCATGGAGCAAACCCAGATTCAACTGTTTATATGTGTGTGGTTCAGACAGTAGTAAGGAGCATTAGGAGAGAATTCAAGCTGTGTGTACAACTTGCCAACTGCTTTACTCACCACTTGTAACTCCATTAAGGCTGAGGTTGACATTGCTAATGTGTGTGCCATTTTACATATGTGCTTATTTTGCAACACATTGCAGTCAAGATTCAGAACTGATCTATGGTCACAAAGCTCTTCCTCTTGCTTCTTCTTCACACCCAGATTTTATGGCTAACCCTTAACGAACACCATTCTGTTTTCCTTCTCTATGAATCTGTCATCTTCAGAATGTTACATAAATAGAATTAAGTAGTATGTGACCATTTGAAATTGTCTTGGTTTTCTTCATGTGTTTGTTTTCTCAATGAAGGATTAAAACATACGCATTGCTGTATATTTGAGGTGGTTGTTCCTTTTTATTGTTGAGTGTTGTTACACATTAATAGTTATCATATGGTGTTGCAAACTGTGTGAACCATAGATTATCCACTGTAAAGGACCTTTCAATTATTTTAAGATTTTGGCTATTCTAAATAAAGCTGCTATCAAAAATGATTGCTGGGTCACATAGTAAGTGTTTGTTTAGTGTTTTTTGTTTGTTTTAATGGCACTTGGAATTGAACCCACAGCCTTTGCACTGAGCTACATTCCCAGATACATAAGGCTACCCTTGAACTTGGGATCCTCTGCTTCAGTTTTCTGAACCACTGTTATTGCAGGTACAGACTAGCATGTCCTGTACAGTCTTTTTATTCTTATTGTTAAGAAATTAACAAACATTTTTCTAGAGTGGTTGTGTCAACAACATTATGTTTTGTTGCTTTTTAATATGGGCTCTTCAAAAGACAACAATGATATTGCATCATAGTCCTGTTTGCATCTAATGGCTGGTGATTTGAACATTCTGTTGTGTTCAAGATGCGTTTTTGCCATCTGTGTGTCTTTTTCAGTGAAGTGTCTCCTCACAGCTTTATCTCATTTTCTAACTGAATTGTTTGTATTTTTAGGGTTTAAGAATTCTTTCTATATTTTAGGTAAAAATCATTGTCATATATGCCCTTTATAAATATTTTCTCCTAGGACATATTACCAGTGTCAACCTCAGCCTTAACAGAGTTACAAATGGTGAGTAAAGCGGTTGGTAAGTTGAACACACAGCTTGAATTATCTCTTAATGCTCATTACCACTGTCTGAACCACACACATATAAACAGTTGAATCTGGGTTTGCTTCATGAATTTGCTCCTTATAATTTTCTTTTAATCATCTTAAAATAGTCTTTTGCAGTACAAAAGTTTAGCTTTTTTATATAGTGCATTTTATGATATTTTATTTCATAGATTATGCATTTGGTATCAGATAGCAGAAATCTTCACCATGTCCTACTTCTCAAATATTTCCTCTTATTTGAGGTTCTAAATATTACAGAACCTTACATTTAAACCTATGGGGTATTTGGAGCTAATTTGGTAAAAAGCATGAATGGATTTATTATTATTATTATCATCATTATCATCATCGTTATTATTTCAGTGAATGGATACATAGTTGCTCCAATACTATTTATTGAAAAGACTGTGCTTCTCCCAGTGAACTGTTCTGAATCTTTGTCAAATATCTAGTGGCCATAGTTGTGTGTCAAAATGTCTTAGTTCTTTTTTTGTTGTTGTTCACTGGTCTAGATGTTTTATCTTTCCACCAATTCCACAGGGTCTTGATCACCTAAATTATAAATATACAGTATGATCAGAAAATATGGTAAATGTTTAAATTGATTACAATGATACACGTTGGCATTAGTAGCCTTCAAAATACTCCCCCTTGCTTCCCATGACTCATCCCATCATTTGTGCCACTTTCTGAGGAGGTTCTGGAAGGCTTCATTGAGTGTCTTTAGTTTTGTTGAGCTGCTTCGATGTCCTGAATCAATGCAAAACATTTGCCTTTCATGGGCATTTCACTTCAAGGAAGAGCCGGACGTTGCATGGTGCCAAACCAGTGAAAAAGGTGGATGTTTCCACAAATTACCTTTCAGTAGGATGGAACTCAGCAGAATTCACTGTATTATTTATTGCACCTCATAAAGACACCATGAAAGAGGACATCCCAATCTGATTTAGAAGATGACAAGAAGGACGGAAGAAGTACGTTTGATGTGAAGGGGGTATTTTAAGGAAGATGAATGGGAATGTGTCTTTTACTGTAATAAACTTTTAAAATTTCAACCCATATTGTGTTTTTTGATCATCTCTTGTATTGGTCAGCTTCCTATTGCTAAGACAAAATGTTTCCTATTGATGTTCTTGCAGACTGAAAGAGGAAAGGGTTAAGTGGCTCCGGGTTCAGAGGTTTCAGTCTGCGGTCAGTAGAAACATCATGGTGGAATGTCATAGTGGAGCAAAGCTGGCTTAAAGGTGGCTGGGAAGCAGGGCACAGCGGAAGAACATCAGAGAGGATGGGACCAGGAAGCTGACATAGTCCCACGACACTCCTCTATGCTCCACCAAGACACACTGTGACGTGTGCTGTCCTAATTCCCTAGAGGTTTCTCAAGCCACAAGGTGACAGTCAAAATTAACTGTCACAGTACATAAGTTTTAAAATCAAGTAGAAGACTCCTTCTATTTTATTTTTTCTCCGCAGAATTTTTTGGCTGTTGTGATTTCTTTGATTTTTCATACGTATTTTGTGCCCTCGTGCGCGCGTGTGTGTGTGTGTGTGTGTGTGTGTGTGTGTGTGTGTGTGTGTGTGTGTCTGTGTATGGTTGGTTTTGGTTTTGATAGTAAATGCTTTAAAGTGGCATACCAGTTCGGGGGGAATTTGTTTCTTTTATTGAATATTTTAACCCACATATAATGTATGTCTTTTTCATTCTTTTGGATTATTTCTTTCATCAATATTTTTATTTTTCACCATATAAGAATTTTATTGTATAGGACTTCTATAATTTTGACACATTATCGGGCCTGTTGCTTTTAGAGAAGCAACTCCTGTAATGGAATCTCCTACTATTATGCCTGCAGTTCAGAGAAGAGCCACCACCAAGATTCTCATGATGCTTGCACTCTTGTCATCGATAAATTGCTCATCACTTTGGCAAATGTCATATCACTGGAGCCTCCCTACAATACATTAGTTGGTGGTTTTTCCACCCTTCTAGGATATTTACTCTAGAATGGTCACTTTTTTGAGCTTTGTGATACATTCTCTAACAGTGATAGCTTATGAGACCTACTCAAATGAAGACTGTTCAAGATCTTCAAGGAGCATTGGTCTACCATCTTCTCACACCCTTAAGAAGGCCACCTCAGTAGACCATACAAGTTGAGGGGATCCTTTCAAGTGTGTCTTCCATCTCTGTTAGGGGCCTTTTGATGAATCTCCATTTCATTTAAGTTGTCAAATGAATTGATGTAAAGCTGCTCATAATATTTTTATCACTAGTATTTCAAGACTCTTTGTACCGTAACCCCACTCTTCCTGATATTGATGTCAGTAATGTGTATTTATCTCCCTCTCTGTCTCTCATTAATCTAGCTAGAGATTTATCTGTTGTATTGATTCTCTCAAAATGCCAGGTTTTCATGTTTATAGCTTTTCTGTTTCTTTGTTTTTCTCTTTTCTATTTCATTTATTTCCACTCAGATATTTAGTAGCCTTTCTGCCTTTACTTTGGGATTAATTTTCTGTTCTTTTACTAGTTTCTTGAAGTGGAAGCTGCTTATCTTATTGCCATGCTTAGCTCTTCCTTTATGTTCTATACATTCAATTCTAGAAATGTCTCTCTCAGTACTGCTTAATTGCAGGCCATAAATTTTGGTATACTGTTTCCATTTTTATTCATTTTAAAGTATTATCTAATTTGTATTTTAATATTTTTATTGACTGTTTAGAAATACTACAGAGACATATTATTTAATTTTGAGGAATGTCCAAGATAGTCTTCTGTTACTGATTTATAGTATAATTTCATTGTTGTCAGAAAGTAAACTTTTTTTAATTCAGGCTTTGTTGTTATCAGTGATTTTTTTTTCCCACTTATATGTTGGTTGTTTTGGATCTTACGTTAGAAAATTCTGAAGCCTACTAAAACCCTCTAACTTTGTAGAAAATCACACTATTTACAATTTTAACAGTTAGTGTCTGGCCTATTTTTATGGTTTATAGTTCCAATGACAATTTGGTTTCAGAAACTGCACAATGATACACACTACTCTGCTTTGTTTTTTATTTTAAAGAGAATAAAAAATTTATAAAAACGTTAGAAAGGATACCGAATTTCACTAAACAAAGTGATAGGAATTCAACAATGGTTATTATATTACACATTGTTGTCTTCAAATTAGTTGTTCTTTGTTTACTTGGTGTAGTGGATTGATAACTGGTGGTCAACTTATAACCCCCAGCTGAACTGAGTCAGCGTGGTGCAGGGTGTGGGAGGCCCACCTGAGGACTGTTGCCAGCAGCATAAGAGGCAGAACTGGAGAAGAAGAGGCTAGGCTGTTAGGAGCTGGGAGAGGCTGTTGGAAGCAGAGAGAGGATGTTGGGAGCTGGTGGAAGTTGTAAGGAGCTATTGGTTCTGTTGGAGGAGCTTGTCATGTTGGCTTTCCTGATGAACTTGGCTGTTTTCATCCTCCGAGGAGCTCAGGACCTTATTGGCACTGAGAACAGCTTTAGCTCACTTTTGGGGAGTTTTAGTCTTCACTCTGTACATCATTTCCTGGCTCTGGAAGGTGAGAAAATGCACAGCTCAGTCTCCTGAACAAGCTTGCTGCACTGGCTTTCCTGGGAACTCAGCTGTCTTCACCATTGGAGGAGCTCGGGACCTCACTATTGCTGAGGATGGCTGTATGATATTGTTTCCCCTTGCAAAAATATGCCGAAACCATAACAGTTGGTACCCTGGAGCTTCCAGCAAGTCCCTGCCGATTCTGTCCATGGTGCTGAAATGTATTTCCTGGATATTTTACCACCCAGCGGAGAATGGGAGAAGACCAGCTATGGTGTGGTGATTATTTCCCTAGGCCTTTCCTCTAGGCTGCCTACTACATAAGGAGCTCACACGTAATCTCTGCTGTTGTTACCTGTCAGTACAGCAGGTCTTCTTATGTCTCTTTGTACTGCTAGAACATGGGGTAAAGGCATATCAGAAGAAGCTGGTTGATCCTTTCTCATCTTCTGCTGCTGGGTGGAAGGCATTGTGCGCCTTCCCTGCTGATACAGGTGGAGTGAGTTACTTATAATGTGGAGGCAGGAAATTGGAAATGAATCTATACCCTCTTGTCTGTGGATCAGAAGTCTAGGTTCGATGTATCTTTATATTGCACTTTGTTGTCTTCAAATTAGTTGTTCTTTATTTACTTGGTTTACTTTAATTTATATTTAACATAAAACCAGAAAGAATTATTGTTTTTGTTTTAGATGTTTAATGATATTTTAAAGGAAGACATTATAAAATATTTACCATATCTGATATCTTGTATCCTTTAATGTAGATCCAGATTTCCATCTGGTCCATTTCACCCTTGCCTTAAGAACTTCCTTTTGCATTTCATGTACTACAGATCCATTATTGACAAATTCTTTATGCGTTTGCATGTCCAACAATTTCTTTAATCATATTTGTTTTTAAAAGATATCTTTACACTACATAGAATTCTACGTTCAGTTTTTGTTTTTTGTTTTCCTGCTAAAACTTTAAAATGATTTCTTTGCATTTTTATATGTTAAATGGCTCCAAAGATGGTTTTGTTGTCATTTGTAAATTTATTTTCTATCATGTAAATGTATCTTTTTCTCTGGTTGTGATACCCTATAGTACTGATGAATTTGATTAAACAAACGTGCCTTGGTGTACTTTAGTACTTCTGCTTGGAATTCTTTAATGTTCTTGATTCTATAACTATAATTCCTATCAATTTTGGGAAACATTTGACTATCCTTTTATTTTAATTCTTTCTTTCTTTTGTCACCCTCACAGATGCCAATTACCTATGTCGAAATGCTTGAAATCATCCCTCAGAGTACTGATGTTCTGCTAAACTTAAAGTCCTTTTTTCCCCTCTATGTGTTTCATTTTCAATAATTTATATTGCTGTGCATTTAAATCTGTTGATCTTTTCTTTTCCTGTGTCTAATCTGGTTTTAATCTATTCTGGTGTATTTTATGGGTATTGTGATTTTTTCTAGAATTCTAATTCAGTTTCATTTTTTGCATTTTTCCTTTCTGTCCTGAATATTTCAGATACTCCTTTACCTTCTTTCATCATGGACTATAATTATACACCTGTGATGATATGCCTGTCCACTAATTCTATCATCTGTGTAATTTCTGAGTCAGCTTGCATTGATAATTTTGTATTTTCTTGGCTTTTAGTGTTTTATGGGTGATATTGTGACTTTTATTTTGTTGTACGCTGGATGTTGTGTTTACTCAAATTTTTTTGAGACATGTGTGAAGATAATAGAATAATTTGGAAAATATCTGATCCATTTGAGGATTGCTTTTTTATGCTGTAAGTGGGTTAAGTCACATTCTTATTGAGGCAGCACCCTCGTGAGCGTACTGACTACTCCTCTGTGTATCGGGAGATTTCCCTCTGGATGGATCCAGCACCAACTATTCCTTGTCCATGGTGAGCAAATTGGTGTCTTGGCCTGCTCTTCATTGTGGCATGTTCCTCAGTGTGGAGTAGTTGCCTCGTGTGCCTGTATGATTAGAATGAACCAGAAGACTTGGAAGTGGAAGGTGGGGATCTCAGTATCTCCAGGGCCCTCTCCTCCTGGTACTCTTCCTATGAATTGAATTGTATTAATGTCCTTGGAGTCTCAACATCCATTCTAAACTCAAGGAGATCAACAGCCTCCTCTCCCCTCCTGTCAGCTCAGACTAAGAAAGAATGGCCATCATCAAGAAATCAACCAATAGTAAATGCTGACCAGGCTATGGGGAAAAAGCAACACTTTTCCACAGTTGGTGGGAGGGTAGACTGGTACAACCACTGTGGAAAACAGTCTGGAGATTGCTGAGTAAAATAAGATTAGAGGTCCCATTTGAACCAGTTATTCTCTTTCTGAGAATCTTCTCAAAAAACTAAAAACATCATACCACAGTGATATATGTGCACCCATGTTTATAGCAGCACAGTTTGTAATAGCTAAATGTTAGAAAGAACCCAAATTTCCATCAGCAGAATGGACAAAAAAAGGTGTGTTATTTTGTACAATGAAATACTACTCAGCCATAAAGAAAGATAAACTTGAGATTTTATTGGTAAATGGGTGTAACTTGAGACCATACTCATAAGTAATATAAAACACATGTGTAAACATCATATTCTCTCCCTGATGTGAGAAATTGAAAGAGTGAATAAGGTCTACAATGTACAATAGATATTGTGAAATAGGAAGTAATTGTTTATAAGGAAAAAGGAACTAGGATGGGAAAAAGGGGAAAGGAAGGAAGGGAAAAGGAAGAAAACTGCAAGGTAGCTATGCTATTAGTGTCTCTTAGTTCATTGAAAGAGAAGGTTTGTTCTAGTACCGATTGGAGAAGATTTTATGACCATAACTTGTACTCTGAGTAACTACTGTGAAGATGATAATATGCAATGCATCAACTATTGTTATTTTCTTATTACTTCGTTATGAAATTTTGTTTTATGTTTTTTCAATAAAATAAAAAAATTAAAACAGAAAGCGGAAACTAGTTATTAGTGTGTTTTCACTTGTGGTTTTTCTCTTTGCTTTGCACTTCTTGCTTTCCAGTAGTTGAAAATCTTTGCCTTATGTATTTTTCCAAGATTGATTATTTGGCTACCTCAGTTGGATACATTCAATTCCAATTACTTCATTTTGAATACAAACTGGGATTATATGTTATTGTTTTCTTATAAATCTTACTGATATTTTTTGGGATGGTAATACCTTGTTATTACATAGCTCTTGCTTTAATGTGAATGAGAAATTTTTTCCATTATGTTCATTCCTTTGTTGTCACTAGCATAAAGAACACTATTAATTTTCATGTGTGTCTTTCTATCTGGATAACTTACTAAGTTAAGCCTTTTCATTACTAAGCAGAAAATGCAGAGGGTGGTTTTGGATTTCTTAGGGTGATAGGTAGTATCACTTGCAGAACACAAAAATTGTGAAGTAATTTCCAAAAGTTTTATCTCACTTTTCCTTTTCCCTTTATATTTATTTTGTTACTGTTGAATACCTGTAATCAATGACAAAGAAAATATTATATTTGATTTAAATTCCAGTTACTAGTTTGTCATACTGGCACCTATCTCTAATCAATCCCTCCACTCTGGGAGGCTGAAGTGGGAGTTTCATACATTGAAGCACAGTTTGGACAACTTAGCAACTTAGGAGCATTCTGTCAAAAAATAAAATGAGCTAGGGATATTGCTCAATGTAAAGGCCCTGGGTTTAACCCGTGGTACCAAAATTTAAATAAATAAATAAGTATCAGAAAAAAAAGTTTTTATTATTCTAGAACTTTGTGATTAAATATGATATTTCCACAGGTAAGTGACAGTAATTTGTTAAGGTTACATGTATATACTTGTGTTTTCAGATGTCTTAAAAATGTCCTACACATCCTGGCCCTCAACCTATGTTTAATTTATCAGAAATATAATGTTGGACTTGGGCATCAGTTATAAAATACACTTTACAAATAATTCTTATCTTCAGCTCAGAATGGTGTCAACTTGCACATTTTGATGCTGTATATATTAATTTTAACAAATAAAATAATTATAAAATAGCTATGAAGATTCTTGTCAGCCCTTATTCTAGCAAAACACCTTGCCACAATGCTAATTTATTTTTGAATGAAACAAGTATATCTACAGAATTACATTTCTCTTGATTAAAATTGGTGTTTGAAGAGTGCAAATTACTCATTAGCTGAAGTTTTGGAAAACTGAGTTCTTATGATTAGTAATTAGTAAACCAAATCTTAAAATGCTTTAAAAATATGTTCATCTGAAAAAGAACAGTAATTATCAGCTTTACTGAATTTAAAAACAAAGACTGTTTTTCTATCAAATACTATATTACTTATCTGTCTACGTCACATCTGAATTCATCTGTTCTGGTGTGTCATTTAGAATATTTTCTCTAGATTTCCTAGTTTATTGTTTAAAATATTGCTCAATATTTACTTAAGACCTTCTGGTTGATGTGTGTAACTCCAGCTTCATTTTCTTTATATTTCTTGATGATATAACATTATGTTCTCATACTTTTTTGATTCTTAACCATTTTGAGGGGAGTTGATCTGTTACTGCTTTAATTTTGAGAGATATAACCCATATCACTATGTTTTTAGTTTTAATCTTTCATATCTTTTAGTGTTTGTATATATATTCAATAATATGTATATATATTATGTGCCCAAATAACATAAAATAATATCTATTTTCTTTGTTCTAAGCTACATTACTTTCATTATTAGATATATAGTGTCACTGACTTAATGGTTTTGGGAGTTTACAAGGTCTTGATATCTGTGAGAGAAAAAGGAAGAAGGGGACAGACACCGTTGGATATGTAACATTACTACTGTTGAGGAATTCTGGGCTTAGAGAGGTGAAAAAAGTAGCCTATAAACTTTTAGCTATGTGAAAACAGAGTAAAAGCATTAGAAATATTCTTTATTCATTCTTTGTTTGGTTGTTATTCAGAAACTTCTCCTAAATGTTAAGTACAAACCTCTTAGTGGAAGGCTGTATAACAATGCTTGTATGCACATGGAAACAAGGCTTATTCCCCAATACATAGATGTTCAAAGGTGATTGTATTATATGACTTTGCCTGTTTTACTTCATCCATGGATCCATTCATTGATGAGTTCATCATTGCATGGCATGACCGGGAGGTGATAGAAATAAGAGATGGGGCCTAATCGAGTGTATCATGGGTAGGACCTTGGGACTGTGCCGGGCCCTGGGCCCTTTCCTCTCTGGGTCTTTTTCTGTCTCTGCTTCCTGGCTGCCACGAGGTGAGTGGCTTTCGGCTACCACCCCCTTCCATCACGGCATTTCTGCCTTGCCACAGGACTAAAATCAATGGAGCAAGGTGATCATGGACTGAATTCCCTGCAGCTGTGAGCCAAAATAGATTTTTTTTTTTTCTTTCTTCCTTCAAGTTGTTTATGCCAAGTATTTCATCACAGCAGTGGAAGGCTGGCTAACTCCAGAGCAATTGGGTATAGTTATTGGACAGAATGCATCACAATTAGAAGAGTAGACCTGATAGTTTTGCAGAAAGAAATAGAGTGTGTTTGAAAAAAAGTCACTTTCATTTTCATAATTGTAAAAACAATTTGGTAATACATATATATTGATATATATTTAAAGGGATGCCATAGTGCAAAATAATTTGAATACCAAAATATCCATCTGTGTTTTTCTTCAACAAATTAATTACTGTAAGGGGATTTATGAATACTATATGCCACATGAATACTAAATAATGAAGCTCAAAAATTTAAGTGGGAAAAAATCAGCAATTTCAGGATTATTTTACTTAGAATACTTAATTATGTAAGTTTAGAGAAGAAATTTGAAGTATCCAAATAATAATTAGTGGAAAGTTTCTAAATATTCCTTTGATATGAAAACAAAGAAAAGTTTTTATTTAACTTTTGTGTTTGTTGGTTTCAAATATCCTGGGAACTTAGGATATTTTTGTGCCTCAGATGGTTCCACAAGAGGAACTTAAAAATACATTTGAACAATTGTTCCTGACCAGGCAAAAATTGAGCCAGCTTATAATTATCATAACAAATACTTATACCTGTAAGTAATTCTACTGTAACTGCTAAACTACCCGGTTAATTGGACTGTTACTCACAGAGGGAGCAGAGTTCAGACTACGAGAAGAGTCATCTGTGCTTCTAATTGTTTCCCTATGGAGAAAAACCTGCAAAAATTCCTAAGAGTCCTTAAGTTTAGTTCGAACAGATCAATCAGATCGTGTCCCTCTATGCTAGGAAAGTCAACTCCTAAAACTATGCCTTGCATAAAATAGCCACTTGATGTGTATCTGCAAACAGATCAGTTTATTGATGCAGGTAGTGGGAGAGGTCTGGGTTTTATTAGCCAGGCTGCTATTGAATGGGGAGGAGAAAACCATATAACAAGAATGTTGCTCTCTACCTGCAGGCCACAGAGGAAGTTTGCTGAGAAAAACAATTGAGGTTTGGCTTTACAATTGCTTTCCACAAGAGTCAACCCCTCTTCCCGAGAGTCTGTTTCCCAGTGTCCACTAAGTTTTATGTGCTTAAACTTTGATCATTCCAAGTGAATGCTGTCATCATAAAAAAAAGATAAATGTATGAAGTGTGTTTGCTGCTTCTGTTGAATTGATCATTGTACAATGATGCATACATCAAAACATCACATGGTACCCAATAAGGAGGTACGATTGTGTTGAATTTTAAAACCCAAATAGAACAATTTTAATGATAGTTGCTTATAACATCATGGACTCTGTATGGCTGCTCTTCTTAAAGCTCTGGAAACTGACCCAGAATAGGTGACACGGTGATTATCACATAGGTTATGCTCTTACGTCCACTCACCTGTAAAGATACTCCAGAGTGGCACTGTTGACGTAAAAGCAGAAGCACAATGGTTTTATTCCAACCTAAAATGTTAACATTTTCTGTAAAATCAAAGCATAAAATTACATTAAATCTATTCTAGATAATTTTCCCTTTCCTTATTTCACAAGTGAGAAAACTGAAAATCAAAGAGTAGCAATTTCTCCAAGGAGTTATAATAATTCATGTTTACAGTAATCCCATTATCAGTGCAAACTGAAATGGTAATTTGTTTCCATATTTAACTAAGTCAGGAACATAAAAATACATTTTAAGTTGTTTCCCATTGGTCAAGTCTGTATTTAAACATTTTTATTATGTAAAAATTTAATTATTCATATTACTCTCTCATAAGGTATATGTAGTAACTGATGGATTGCTGACATAATTGGAGTGGAAATAACTGATTATGTAAAATAATTTATCACAAGGGACTCACATCTCAGTGTTTGAGGAGATGCCTAGAAAACATGAATTTGTCTTTTTTAAATCAAGGTAATTAAATACTATAAAGTTGAGATACAGTTCTTTTTTTACACATCAACGCATTTTACCTGAAACATTAAAAAAAAAAAAAAAAAAAAAAACAAAAAACAACAGGAAAATAAGCTCATCTTGCAATTCCATCAAATTTTCTCCAGGTTTATACCAGTCCTAGAAGAAGATGTTAAATGCAAGAATGATGCCTAAATATTTTGGTGAGGGTCTCCCTTAGGGAAGACTTCTGCCATCCTATGTGCAAGATCACGAAGAAAATTTTTTTCTGCCTAGTAAATCTTATTCGTAGTCACCTTTCTTCACCACAGTGGGAGGAGAAGTGGGTAAGACCTACTGATGCAGTGGACAGGGGCAGTAGTAGCAGGGGTTGAAGACAGTAAAGACTCAATTTGCTGACAAAGTAAGAGAAATAATCCAAAGAAGCAAAATCAATGTTTGTAGAATACTGCTTTCTTGTTTTTAAAACAAAAGTGCTGCTACCTTTTTTTGGTAATCAGAAGGAAAAGTGAAAAAGATGAAATGATGAAAGTCTTAAAACTCCTGAGATAAAAAACAGAAACAGGAAAATTGTGTGTGTGTGTGTGTGTGTGTGTGTGTGTGTGTGTGTGTGTGTGTGTGTAGGCTGCCGTACTATCTTGTACGATGTGATTCCTTTGTGACAAAAGAAGTTGGAGTACAGAGGAGTATGTCTGGAAGCATGTAGACTTGATCTTCAGCAGGAAAAAGGAGGGATGGGAGATGTGCAGAAGGTGGGTATCAACTGCTACCCACTGGCCAGTGGTGAAACAGTTAGTACAGTTGATTGATATACATGGGGCTGTGCCTTGGAGGTCACTGATGGTGAGAGCTCAGCAGGGTCTCATTTGTGGGTGTGTATGTGGGATGACTTTGCTGAGGCCATGATATCCACAACAAAATTTCAAATTGAAGAAGGAACAGATCTGTTGCTGGGATAGGAGGGTGGGTCATAGCTTCTTTTCCAACCCCATCCCTTCTGCATCTGCCCATGTGTCAATGTCACAGATATTTCGGGGGAATTCTCCTATTTTCCATGGAGTGTAAGGTATCAATTGCCAGATAAGCTATTTTAAACAGTTTACACCTAAGGAAGAAATTAAGTTTCCAGTGAAACTTTGAAATCATGCATTGTTTTCATTTAGATTGCATGCATTCTACTTACTGAAGTGGGTCTCTTACACTTATTTAGAAACTGATTACTATTATTTAAATTTCTTGTACATATATAATAAAATAAATAAGATAAATATTTTTAACATGTCCTAAACTTCCTTCATGTTCAAATTTGATTCTTTTGAAACACTGTTTGACCCATAGTCATTAGCACCCCATTTTTTTTTCTGCCCAGTATCTTTCTTTTTGCTATTTAACATGTCAATAATGTTGATGATAATGCCACTGGTATATCCCAGATTTTTCCTACAGAGCTGACATAACTCACCGAGTTCTGATGCTGGCATATTACCCAAAAGTGATAATGGAAAATTCTCCAACAATTATCAGTTACTGGAAGGAAAACCACAACCTTTTCCTTCTCCAGATAATTCTGAAGTGATTTCTACACTGAAGAGTCAGAAGGCTGAAGTCAGCTCTTCATGCCACCGTGAATCCCAAAACAAGTTCGTGCATGGCCAGGCAATGACATACATGTAGCAACTGCAGTTTTCATCCTGATTTCTGAGACGGAAGTGTAAGCAAATGGCCTTTTCCATTTGTATGAGATACCCTGCATTACTTCAGACATCAAGCCATTTCTGTTTAATAAAGGAAGACAAAGTACGAAAACCATCCCACCTTCTCCCACCATGGCTGGTTGCTACTGAATCTAGCATGTTTCTCTTTTTTTTTTTTTTTTTTTTGGTTTTTCTCCAGTACCGGAAACTGAACTCACGACCTTGAGCTTGCCAGGCAGGCGCTTTTGCCGCTGAGCTAAATCCCCAGCCCCTCTAGCATGTTTCTCTATTGGTACTTTTGAATTCAAGCAAAAACTCTTTCTGTTATGTTCGATTGGCCCCACTTTAGACTTCTTACTTGAATCCAGTTTTATAAATCATATATATTAAGGCTTTTACTTCAAATTTTCAGTCATCACAGGGTCAGTGAAGTTTGCTATGAAGCCCCCAGTAACACCAGTGTGAAGAATGATGATCTACCACACAACACAGTGAAGTCCAAACAGTTCTGCTGAAATTGCCATGATTAACTTTCTTCCCATGCTCCCCAGGCAACAACTTCCTTCACAGTTGTCCCTCCTCCCCCCAGAAAACCTCAGCAACCATCTCCAAACCCGAAACTGTGCTGGTGTATATAACCACCAGCACTACCACCACCGCCTCCGCCATACTGGATGCATTGCTACTGTGTACTTGGAGTGAAAACTTTTGGAATTTTCTGCTTTGGAAAGCTGTTCATTGTCCCCAAACAGGTTTCCCGAGCAGGGATGTAGAAACCTGAGCATAAGAGGGCAGGAAATATTGTAGATG
>NW_004955485.1:5261150-5301704 GCF_000276665.1 Chinchilla lanigera | reverse complement strand
CTGTGTATATATAAACTGCATATTCTGCATATATAATCTGTATATGTGTATATATATGTATATATGTATACATATCAACATGTGTTTTTCCTTTCTCTTTGTGGTTCATTTATTTGGAAATTTTTTGAAATTCCGCTGACTATGTTTCACTTTTTCAGTTTTCCAATATCGGGGAAGGAATTGATAACAACGTTTGCAAATAACAGATACCCAGTAAATATTTATTCAACCATTGTGTGATATACTGATAAATATCATATACCTCCTTACAGGAATGAAGTACTATCTCATTTTATATTGATTGCATTTCCATGATGATTAGTGTTGTGCAATTTTTCACATAAGTATTAGATATTTATATGTATCTATTGGGCATTTTGAAAAAATTATACTTAGGTATATTGACCATTTTTAAAAATCAAGTTACATTGGTTATGTTTGACATGATACCTTCTAGAATTTACTCTTTATGAGATACATCTTTTGGAAGTATTTTCTCTCATTTTGCACACCATCTTTTTTGTGTTTTTTTCTTTGTTGTGCAGAAACTTTTTAGTCTGGTGTGATGTCATTTGTGTGCTTTTGCTTTTATTTTCCATCCTTCTAGGATTTTATCCAAAAAGTCCTGTGTATGTCAATGTCCTGAGAAATTTCTCCTATGTTTTCTGCAGTAGTTTCATAGTTCTGGGTCTTGTATCTAAATCTTTAATCCATTCTGAGTTGATTTTTGTAACTAGTGAGTAGAGGATCTAATTTTATTCTGTATGTGAACACCCATCTCTCCCAGCACCCCTTTTTGGAAAAACTCTTTTATATAGTGAGTGTTCTTAGTCCCTTTGCAAAAATCATTTGGCTGTAGGGATTTAGGCTTCTTATAAGATTTGTTCTATGTCTTTTTAAAATGCCAGTTCCATGTGGTCTTTATTACTGTGGCTTTGTGTAGGCTTTGCAATTAGGTATTGGAAAACCTCCTGCTTTGCTCTTCTTGACCCAGGTTGCTTTGGCCATTTGTTTTTTGTTTCTTTTTTCTTTTGTGATTCCATATAACTTGTAGGATTTTTCCTAGTTCTGTGAAGAATGTCCTTGGTATTTGGAAGGAGATGGCATTGAATCTCTAGATAATTTTGCGTCAGATGGGCATTTTAACAATATTGATTCTTCAAATCCATGAACATGGAAAGTCTTTTCATTTTTGCATGTCAGATTTTATTGCATTTGTCAATGTTTTGTAGTTTTCATAGTAAAGATCTTTCATATCTTTGCTGAAGATCATTCACATCAGATATTTTTAATCTATTGGAAATGAGATTGATTACTTGATTTTTATATCAGGTAATTTGCTATTAACTATAGCAACACTACTTATTTGTTGTTGTTCTTCATATTTTGATCCAAGACTTGTCTATTTATTTTTTCCCTCAAAGCCCACTGTAGTTCTAAACAATTTTCCATGTGATGATTCATCTATCCAGTGTGATTACTCTTCCTGTTGAAAAACTCAACCATATTGGACACACAGCCCAAATATTGCAGGTAAAACAATGCTGGACTAATCAGTGTTGCTGGAAAAACAAACATTCTTGGCAAAACAGTATTGGGTCACTGAGTGTTACCCTTCGTGTGTCAGGCTGACAGAGACACATGCCACTTCCTCCTGCAGGGCACTTCCAGAACTAGTGACACAACCCACCTAACTACAAGAAAATGAGTGTTGTTGCCTCTGTCCCGTCTTCTTTTTATAGCCATCTCTGCGCCATGTGGTAACAGCCCAGCAAGGAAGACGAGTAGTAAGAAGTAGACACGAGACTTGTAATGAAAAGTTCTGACTAAAATAGCAAACTCTGGGCCCAGATGTGTGGAAGCTGTGGTACATGATGTCTCACCCAGATATCTGAAAAAGTTAAAAAGCATGATTACATATCCGTGCGTGATTGTGTTTGTATTATGTGCATTAAGGTTAAGAAATACTGAGGATCTCTATTGTACATGAACCATGGGGGAAAAAGTGAAGACAATGCAGAAAAATAAGCTGAGAAATCTAATTTTAAATCTGTCAAAATACTCTGGTTTCTCTTCAGATTGAATAAATCTTTTGTCTTTTAAATCTGTCAAGAATTAATGCAGCCCTTGTAGAGACATGTACATTGGCTTTCTTTTCTCATGGTTGAACAAGCATGGTAGCAGGAGTAGAACTTTACAGGTAATTAGAAACTAGGAAAGTAAAGTCAAACTTGTTTTTCTTTAAAACTTACAAAAATGGAAATGGTAATAGTATTAATTGTGTCTATACTTTGAGTTTATTATAATTATTAAATAAATGGATCATGAATTGCTAATCAAATTCCCTGTCATATTATTGGGTGTTTACAAAGGTTGACTCCCATGATCATAACCACCACCACCATCATCATTATTATCATCAAAATTCTGGTTATTGGTCATAAATCTTAGTTATTCAAACCCACTGAAACAACTAAGCCAGATCAATAATCATCTTTTCAAAGATATGCTTATTTTCTGAGAAGATAACCAAATCCCAATCATTTTCCTGTCAATGTATTTGTTGGTTGCCTTCCTCTCTGGTTTTGTAATTAGGGACTGAAAACACAGTGACTCAAAGTTCGACACCTATGCTAATAAGATATAATTTGACAGGTAGGAGTTAGCGTTTTTTGAGTCTCAAGCACACCATAATTGGAACATTTGGTTCAAAGTTTGTAGAGTGCTACAATTTTGGGTAAAGCATCAAAGAATATAAATAATGCAAGGGGTAAGTTTCATGCTATTTTCCATAAATACAATGGCATTTAATGTTGTTTACAGGTATGCTTGCGATTTCAACTTTATTCATCTACAAATCAACTTACTTGCTTGGAGTATAGAAGCCAGGCAATTAAAAAAATCAAAACAGAGCAGGGATAAAGAATCCCAAGCAGCAATGTATTTCCAGGCAGAAAGCCCACATAGATATCAATAAAATATTTATTTGGAGGTATTTTAGACTGTGACATTATTAGCCTATCTTCCTCTTCACCCTATTTGCGGTTATGTTAGGTTTTTCTATAATTCTCCTTTTTTTTTCTTTCCTTTACAGAGTAGAAAAAATTCCAATGCTAGAAAAGCCCATTTCCTGTTGTTTGTGATAATTATGTAGTTCAGGGCATTAAAATTCAACTGGCAATGACAACACAGATGAGTGTTCCCATGGGGTGCGTCAGTAAATGTGTTGGGAGGTGGTCCAATCCCCACTTGGATGCACAAAGAAGGTTTCCAGAGGAAGCAACTTTTCCACTGAAACTCCTAGGACAGGGACTTGTGATGTTGTTTGAAAAGAGATTTTTAAAGAAAAGTAAATATTGGGGTGGCAGGAGATCATGTTATGCAGGAACATGTACATTCATCCATTCTAGCTGGGGTATGTATTCTGAATGTGGACATAGATAAAGATTAGTGAGGTAAGGGAAGCATTAACATGTCTTAGATGGTACTGTGACATCACACATTCTGGAAAGACAATTTTGCCATATTGTAGGAGGTGAATTTGAAGGATATGAAATGAGATTAATAATAGGAAGTAGGTTAATGAACGATTGCAGGGATTCTGCTAAGAGAGATGGTGGCCAGGATTAGGGTAACAGAAGTAGAGAAGAAGCATGTATGGTCTTAATAGCTAATAAGGTAGTAAAATTCACAGAACCTAGTGATTTCTTATAGGGACTCCATTTTTGATGAAGAATAATAGGAATTCAAAGACTGATCAGGTTAGCGCTTTAAGAAAACGGGCTGACTTCCTCTTAGACACAAGGACCCCAGGAAAGGCGTACACTTGTGAAAGAAGGGAAATCTCTCATAATAGAGAACTTGCAAAAATGACTGAAAAAGACAGCCCTAGAAATGGGAAGCAAAACAGAACACTTGCTGTAGTATCTACACACAAGGGCACTGGGGAAGGAGGCTTGTGTGAATGTTTGCAAGAAAGGGTGACAGAGCAGGTATTTATATGTTGAGGAGTGAGGAGGATACGAGGAACCACAGAGTGATATCAACGTCTTGTTCTTCTTTATATGTGCAGTGGCAGAAAAGAAAGGAGAAGTCTCTGAGTCAAAGTGTGGCACCCATCCTCCCCAATAAATCTCAGATGCAGAGGAAAAGTAAGAATCCGAAACACTTGGAAAAGGAACTACTTGGAGGTTGTTTAAACCCAGGATGGAATTTCCTACCATTCATGATCATGAATATGAGTGAGAAAGAGGAAATGAATGGAAAAACAATTCTCAAGACTAAGAAGCACAGTTGTGAATTTCCACAGAAATATCCCCTTGAGCCAAACATGTTCTCACTCTGCTGACTCACTGGCCTCGTTTGTCCTGTGACAAAATAACGCCACCTGACCTGTAGCTTTGGGAGTTTAGCATCTGGGTTTGCTGAAAAGCTCAACAGTTAATCAGTGCTGGAGACAGATACTCTAGAGAGATCTGCTATTTTTTCTGCAAAGAGTACACAGTTGCCTGTTAGTAATGGTAATAATGATAATAATGATACATTCTTACTAATCAATTTTAATGATATTTATTAACTGCATAACTATAATCGGCCTGTGTGAAAGATTTTACATGCATTAGTACCCAATGCTCACAACCACCCAAAGAAGTAATTACTATTATTAGCCTAATTTTACGGATGATAAGATAAGACTGAGGTTCTGAAGTATTAGAGAACTTGCCTGAACCAACATATCTGAAATGTAGTAAAACAAGGAGCTGAATACAGTTCATGCTGCCTGTTAACTTTGATATGGTGATGGGAAGAATTAATTATTATATAAAAAATTCGAGCCAACACAAATTGTACAGTGGGCTTTGCGCTAAGTGATTTATGTCTTTTATTCCATTTAGCCATATCAACTGTATGAAGCAGGCATAATCCTATACTCATTGTATACCGCAGTGAGGTCAGATCAGTTGTCTACTGTTGTAATTAATGTACTGCACAGCTAGGATTTTATCAAGTCATCTGACTCCAAATCCCATGTCTGAAACTACCTCTCTGTGTGGTACTTACTATCCTGTGAAACACTAAAGATGCATGGGTCCTGACTAGGGCAGAGGCAGATGGTAATCCCAGTAAAATACTGGTTTTGGCCTTTTCTGTCTCTTGAAGCCTGCACACATCAGTATATTTGCTTAGGGAAATAAAGTATGACCACATCTGGTGTCGTACCTACAATGGGCTATACAGGATACTAAACTCTTAAAGGGGTAGTGTAAAAAACTCCCGGGGGAAGTAGAGAGATTACACATGTAGGAACATGTTCAGAACAACTTTTTTAGCTGGAGGATAGTTTCAAGTAAACCTGACATTCAAGGAAGAGAGTTACTAAAATGTGTGGCTCAGAGTTTGATTCTAGAAAATGACTCTCTGGATGGGCAATCCAGGCCAAAGGATGGTCTGGGACATACTTCCAATATGTCCACACTTCTATTTTTCTTCACTGAGTTAGTATAAAATTTGCCACTCTCTTGGTTCTGCAGCAGAAAGTGCTTTAATCACAGAAACAAACAAGCAAATAGGAAGAGAAAAAACCTATCTGCATAGTCCTTACTGCTAGAGAAAGAGAAAACAAGCTAAAATTCTTCTAAAATCCCTATCCTTTACTGTGAGCAACTGCAGCTTGGGTCAAAAAGCTTTTTTCTAAAAGCTAAAGCCAGGGGGAGAAAACTGAAAAATCATTATCATACAATTCACACTAAATAATAAATGTGGAGGAAATTCGGTCAGCAATTCACATTAGCAATGGCATTGACTTTGTTCTCTGGGCATTCTGGGAGAGCCCATGGATACATCAGGAATTTCTTCCTTCTGTAAAATAATAACAACGACTTTGCATACCTATTTCTACTGTGTTCTTTGTTTATTCACAAGAGGCAATATAGTAGGCACCCAGTGTGAACACAGGCTGGTAAGTTCTTCTTGACCTACCATAAATGCATGTGCATGCACACACTCACACACACACACACACACACACACACACACACACACACACACAAAGTGTGCTGGCAGACACACAGACTCACACAGACTCACAAGTGAAGATGGGAAAAGTAACACCACAACCAACTATAGCACATTTGTCACACTTTCACCTAATTTATTTTCTATAATTCAAATAAAATTTATTGAGCACATTATTTTTATCAGCTACTTACTAGATACTTTCAATGATGAAATGATGAATAGGACATGGTCCTCAAACTCAAGGACATTGTAATTTATGGAGGCAGACTGTGGAGTATGTATTTCACCATAGTACAAAGCAGATAGTGCCGGCTGTTTTTACAATAGCAGTACAAGTAAAATGCTTGCGAGGCTTAAACAGGAACAGATAAAAATTTTAATGGATTAATTGGTTCTTAAGAGTTTTGACCCAATGTCTCTATCAGTATACTGTTCTTTAACTTTGAACATGTTCTTAGCTGCTTTAACCTAGAATTTTCTTTTTCTTTTATTTTAAAGATAAAAAATGAAAACATCTTAACAAACGCACATACATTTAGAAAGTAACACAAAAACAATACAAGCAATACAGAATCTCAGACAAGGTGATAGGAAATTAACAATGGTTATTGTATTACATATTGATATCTTCAATTTGGATAGTCAGATAAACAAATATAGACATGTAAGATTGATCATGCATTTAAACATGAACGTTCCTTTCAAGAGAGCAATTAAAGTCAGTAGTACCATAATGTTAGCTATCCTGTGTGTGTGCGTATGTGTATATATATCTATATATAGATACATATATCATATATATATATATATTTCCCTTCTTTCTTTTCTCCTTTCCCTCATCCCAGTTGTTCTTTCCTGTTTTCTTACTTGTAAATGGAAGATAATAAACTGTTGTGTTGAAGATGACGTGAAGAACAAGCAATGAATGTTAGATACTGGAGAAAGCTTCTTGGTAGTGGTGCCATTTGGTTGATCTTTGAAAATACAGAAGTCTTTTCAGCTGGGAGACGGTGATGGGTATGCCTTCCAAGCTGAAGAAACAGTGTGAGCCTGGCACCAGCTGTGTCTCTCCTTAGATGGGACAGACAGATGATCAGGAATTTTCAACTCAGTCATGACCACCTAACCTGCCTCTTGGCTCTAGTTAATTTTCACATGGAGTGTACATTCCTTCTTCTTCTCCACCAGTAACTGGGATCACATTTACTGTCCTCTAAAGGCTAGCTTTTCTCAGACTCTTTCCCTTCTTACTGCATATCTGTTACCTTGGAACTCAGTATCCATGCCACGTACTGGGTTCACAAATATGCTGCCTATTGGAGACAAACATTTATTTACTTGGGCTGCCCTGCCTGTTCTGTTCCATTTCTCAAACTTAAATCTGAGTCCATTGAGTAGAGAAACGGACTAGGATCTGCCTCCCCCTACCCCACAGCTCCAGTGCTAGACCCCTGATGTGTCCTTTGAAGATTTGAATTAACTACCGATGGGAGCAAAAATGTCACTACAATCAGAAAAATCTGAGTTCTCTCCAAATCCTAAATTCTCACCATGTTTTCTCTAAAATTTGAGAATATTTTTCAATAACAACCTAAATGTGCCATTTTGGTTTATAACCTGCCCCTTCCTCTTTCTTATAATGATTCTTTGACCAAAAATAGAAAAGAAAGGAAAGTTAATTGACAATAAAATGCCAATGTGTACATATATCCAGGTTCTGCCCATCTTCTATGTGTAGAAATCATCCACCTGTGAATATCCTGATTTATTATTGTTGTAGTACATAACTTTTTAGATAGCATAGACTGAATGCACTCCAGTACACATTATCTCCACTTGGAGAGTTTGTATGTTTCCATTTTCTGAGGAAGTAGCACAAAGTTCAGAGTTTGAGCAGTGGGCAAAGGTCATATGCATCGTTGAAGGAAACGAGATCCAACCCTCTTTGGTCTCCAAATATGCTTCCATTGTCAATCTACCCTATGAGGCCCTATAAAACGTTGTCAGATCCTGTACGAGTGAACTTTTAGCATTATATTTTTGTATTCTCCTTGCATAGTTGTTTTCTTTGTGAGTCTTGAACTGCCAAGTCTTAGAAATATCATTGGGAAATTTTGCACCAAATTGTCCTCATCTGTACAAAAGAGATATTATAGAGTCTACATCACAGTAAAACTTACTATTATCATACAAAGGGCTCCAGGTAGGTTATTCCATAATGCTAACACGTGGACCGTCCATGTATGGACCCTGTGAGCAGAGACCATGTCCACCCTGCACACTGTGTACATAGTGCTCACCAAAGGGTGAATATGCAAAAGTTATCAAAATATATAGTGAATGCTTATAGTAAAAAGTTATTACAGTAAAACACACATTACCATATCCCCCTTAAAGTATACCCCTTCACTTAGAACGCACACATCATATTATTCTTGCCACTTTCTGAGTCAGTTCTGGCGATTCTCTTTCTTGAATCTCTGATAAGTTGTTATAAAAAAAAAATGGCAAATACTCCTGCTGAGTGTCATCTAACAGAAAGATGGGCTTGTAAAACCATTATGGTGTGCGCTTACCCACCTTGTTCATTGGCTCTGATGCTTGCCTCTTCTGGATCTTTCTCAAAGTAAAAGTGACCATGAATGGACCCATTTAGGACATTGAAGCAGCCATGACATTACAAATACAGACATGAAAGAGGAGTTCCAGAACTGCTTCAGAAAATGGCAAGGATGACAGGATGCAGTGCTTGAATGGAGGGGGAGTATTGGGTGGGGCTTAATGGCAACATGCCTTTTACTGTTATTATTTTTAAAAATTTAAACATTCACCATATTTTCTGATCACAACATGTATATGAGAATACTGCCTCATGGAAGTTGAGAGCAAACTGAAAGTGTGTGTACAGTGAGCATATCTGTGACAATTATAAATCCATCAGGCGTGGACTCTGTGATCTAGTAGCTCTATTTTAACAGATCTGTGGAACAGTGCCTGCAAACAAAAGGAGTCTCACGCATAGATGCAGTATCATTTTTTAACTGTACATACTCCTGTGATTTCTGAAATATGAAGTTATTTTAAACTGTGACTTATGTCTTAAGAGTTCTTTGTCATGTGTTTTCCATCTCCATAGCAAATTCAATTAGAGCTATATATCTTGGAGGTGTCCTCCTGAATTTTTTGAACATTAAAGGGGCTGTACACAAGATTAAAAGCCACTATCCCAAAACATTAAAATTGGTTGCTACAAATGGTCATGGTTATTTCAGAGTATAACTTCATAGCGTGGGGCTACACAGAGAAAATAAATTTTTTCTAATAACAGAGATCAGATGGTTCTTTTCAGACAAAAAGGTTTAATTAGAGAAACTCCTTTTTATTTTTTGTTAAACGTCCTTATTTTCTGAGGGTATCTCTATACATTAGTGAATGAGTACAAATGAAAGTCTAAGAAATAAACTCTTTCCATATCCAGAGATGAGCTCTTTCATGTGACTGCTATGGAGTGGGCACACAGGGAGGACACCTTATCCCTATGGTCTGCAAACATAGACCAGTGAACCTAGCTGAGTTCTTGGCTAGGACCAAAGTGGCAGGAACTTGGTTGTCAGGTTGGACGGAGGAAAGGAGGCTGCACAGTGGGGAGATGAGTGACATGCGGGCAGAAATAGGAGCACACAAGTGAGTCATCGATCCGTGCAGAGAAGCTTCCAAGGTTTTTATCAGCTTCCGTGTCCTTCGCAAAGCACAGAGTACTTTATCTGTGAGTCCCATGAAGTATGGTTGCACCTTGATTCTTTAACTCAGTCATGATTGTTTGGGCTTCTATATTCTAGGCACTGTAGATACAGCCAGGCAAATACATTCACAAAGATCTTTGTCCTCAGGAGGCTTGCATCAAACGCTGGGAACAGAAAGTAAGCAAGCTAAACAATTGAAATGTGTGGAATGATAGTGCTAGGAGTTACGAGAAAATCAGATGTGGCAGGAGGTATCTTGCATAAAGGCTCTGCTTTGGTTAAGTGGCTGCCAGCTTCCTCTGGGAGAAGATGACAGGTCAAGGAAGTAGAAGGAATGAAATGAGGACATTTGAGTGAAAGGGAGGGAGGAACCTCAAGTGATGAGAAAGGGTTTTCCAGGGAGGATCAGCTCGTACAAGGGCAGGACAGACCTTTGAGGCTAGAAGGGAGTGAGTGAGGAGGCAGGGTTACTGTGAGCAGCGGCTTAGATCTGGAACCTTCCCCAGAACTCTCATGCCCTCAGAGGCGGGGCTTTCATAGGGCAGTGGGATGCTGGGCGCTCTGTACTCAGTGATGATGTCATCCACTGGTAAGCTCAGTGGCTGAATGTGCAGTAAAAGATGAAGCCTGATTGGCAAAGCTAGGCTGCTGCAGACACAACCTGGAAGAGTGTTTCCCTGCCGGCTCCTCCCTTCTTTCACTCCCTACTTCCTGTTTGCTAGGACATGAGCAGTTTTCCTGTACCCAGGCCTTTTCTGCAGGAAAGCCAGCTGACCCTGGACTGAGAAGTCTGCAGCTGTGAGCCAGATTAGACGTTTTCTCACTCAAATTGTGGGTGCCAGGTATTTGGTCTCAGTGATGAGGAAAGTGACCAAGACAGTAGGTTGTAGGTCAGAGGGGCGGCAGCCTCGATTGTGCACAATTCTGTGATCTCACTAGTGCTCCTTCATTTACTCTGAAAGTATGAAGAGGCCTTTAATCATTTTGAGCAGAGGACTTACATGCGAATGTCATTTAAAGATTTTACAGGGTCCATTTTAAAAGCAATCATTTTAAAAATTATTAGGGCAAAAAGAGCTATTTTATTCTACTTACAGTGGTGTATCAAACATTCTTATCTAAGTGACCCTTTGTCTATGTGGTTTTTAAACCAAAAAAAGTAAATTACTGGTAAAGAAACCTTGCCTTCATGTCTTTACCTTTTCTTTTAACATTTTAAAAATTGGGTGTTTTGGGGTAGTCTTGTGTCTCTGAACTATACTCCTCAGCACAGAGCGTTGGTCCCAAGATTTGAAAGGACTGTGGAGTAAATGAGTTATTCTTTATTACCAGTGAGAAATGCTACATTTACAAAACTGCCAGAGTTTGTTGAACTCATATTTCTCTCCACTGAGACTGCTCCCAACAACTTGGCAGGAGAAGGATTATGTGACAGAGGAATGCACTGAAACTTAGGCAAAACCGTCTATACACTGAACCTCTAAATATACAACCGTAAAATTCCATTATGGAATTCTAGGTAAGCCACAAGAAAAATATGTATCTTGCGTAAAAAGCATCAGAATTTATTTATGGATGCTTGTATATTCAACTAGCTATTAAAAGTTTCCAGAGACATACTTAAATTTCTCTAAGAATCAATGACTTGTTTTAGACTGGACATATTTTTTATATGGGCAAATCTTAAATATCATAAATTTGGGGTTCTGAGAGGGTTACCTGCCAAACAAACAATTCTGTCTTTTCTACTAATAAATTCTTTTGAAGTGCCTACCAATTTCATGAGCACAAATAATTTATCCACAAACAGTGCCAACTCATTAACTTTAGGATTAAAGACTGAAATCACCTCTCTATAAAAGATATGATAGTTTCTTCACAATTACGACCAACAATGTGAAAGACAGAACATCTTGGCAGTCATGATCATCAATAACTGCAGTGTGATGGGCATGTTAAGTTGGAATGGTTTAGGACCCCTTTGATAATTTTGCTTTATAGACAGAAAACTAAGTGAATATTTCAAGACAGCTGGAGAGAAGGAGGTTGTGACTGTGATGCTTTATTATTTTATACCATTTGATGTCTGCTTCCTTTCTTCTCACCTGGGGACCTCCAATGTGACGTGTGCAATTTTGAAGAAAACTGGAGGGTAAAATGAAACAAACCAGGCTTTTGCTCCCAGTATTGTAATCCTTGCCAACTGAGAGTCACAAAGGGGACTCAGTCTTATTAAAGGGCAGTAGGTCAGACCACAGAGTCCACAGAGCTACTCTTCTGGCTTAGTGTTTTTGCTGGGTATCATTAACATTTAAGCCAAGAATCAAATAACTGTGCAGCGGATCTGTTACCAGAGAAAAATGGTAAGTTGGTTTGCTGGAATATAGAAATCTTAAAGCATCCACATAAGGCCAGTGGAGCTGTGAAATGCAGGTCCCATTTCCCTTCTCTGTCATCTTCACCTTCTACTTGGTTTAATCTTTTCCTCCCGTGAGTTTTACTACTTAAATTGAGTTAGCATATAGGATATTTAAAATGGATACTATTGCCTTAAATTTATGTTTGATCAGTAAGTGGATTCTAGAGCAGTTTCTTAACGTTAGCACCGCTGACTTTTGGGACAGCATAATTATTTGTTGAGGGCTGTTTCACACACATAGGATGTTTAGCATCCCTGCCCTTGGTCCTACCCCATCTGATGCCAGCACCACCCCGACTCTGAACACAAAACATGTCTCTAGACCTTGCCAAATATTTCTTGGTAAAGGACGTTTCACCCTAGGGAAAGGACCGCTGCATTAGAGTTGAAGCTGGTGGAGTTATTGCTGCCCTCTCTAAGACAACATGTGCTAACCATTGCTCAGAATTTCCCTCTGCCATAGAAAAGGAAAAATAACATAACCCACACTATATCTCCTCCTGGGAGAAACCCCTTTCACTCCTCCAGAAAGTTAAAACAGCATTATCTTTGTACCCACTTGGGAAAGAGGGAGATTAGATTCTAGGGCTCACTGTAAAAAACTATTCTTAGTGTGGGGAGTAGAGTAGAGAGAACTGTTCTGAAAAGTCTCCAGTCTGGTTTAGAGTAAGCCATCAATTCACTATGTAACTTATGATAATATCTGGAATTGCTCTGGATCAATGGCTGTAAGATGCCTAATGCTAGATAATGATTCAAGGCAATATTTATAAAAGCTTTTAAGTACTGGGAATGGGAGTCCAATTTCAAAATAAGATGTCTCAGATATATTCTTCGATAACTACTTGCCTTAGCACTTCTACCTGTGAGCAGTAGAACAAAATGAATTCCATGGAAAAGGACAGGAGGACCTATTTAGCTTTACTACTAATAAATATAATTATGAAATATTGATTGAACACTAATACTGCACCAAAAACTCTATTGTACTACTTACACTTACTGAGTACTTCTATCCTGATTTCAATGCTATTGGCATTTCCTATTTTCTACTAGTACTGGAAGATTATTATTTGTTCCATTTACTATGAAACTGAGACACAGAACAACTGATAGCTTTCTTTACCAACTTCACATAGCTATTGAGTTATGAACTCAGTATATACATGCTTTTCAATTGCTTTTAACCCCTACAATATAAATTTCCTTTTGACAAACACACTATCTGTACCTTCAATGTTGTAAGAAGTCTACTAAGTGTTAGACAAGCAGAGGAGCTGTGTTTTCTCCTACCATGTTCAGTGCAATCTAATGTAGTTATGTAATTATGTTAATAAATGATGCTATACAAGAAAGATTAACTAGATGCTTCTAAAAAGGACAGATTCCTAGACATGTATGAATTACCAAAGTTGAATCAAGAAGATATAAAAATCCTGAACAACCCAATATCAATTAATGAGATTGAAAACGTGATTAAAAACCTACCGACAAAGAAAAGTCCAGGCCCTGATAGATTCACAACAGAATTTTACAAGAAATTCAGGGAAGATTTAATACCAACACTCCTCGAACTTTTCAACAAAACTGAAAAGGAAGCAATTCTCCCTAACTCATTTCTGGAGGCAAGCATCATATTGATACCAAAACCAAAGAAAGACCCAACCAAGAAAGAGAACTACGGACCAATCTCCCTAATGAATATGGATGCAAAGATGCTCAATAAAAACTAGCAGATAGAATGTAGCAAATCACCAAAAAAGTCATACACCATGACCAAGTTGGATTCATTCTGGGGATGCAGAGACTGTTCCATATTCACAAATCAATAAATGTTATACACCATATCAATAGAGCCAAAGACAAAAAACACATGATCATCTCAATAGATGCAGAATAAGTTATGCATGACAAGGTCCAACATGAATTTGTCATAAAAACCCTACAGAAAATTGGAATCTATGGTCTTTACCATAGATCAATCTGATCAAAGCCATCTATGACAAACCAACAGTCAACATTGTACTAAATGGACAAAAATTGAAACCTTTCACTTTAAAATCAGGAACAAGATGAGGATGTCTACTGTCACCACTCCTGTTCAACATAGTTCTGGAAGCATTAGCCAGAGCAATTAAACAACAGAGAGACATAAAAGCAATAAGGACAGGAAAGGAAGAAATAAAATTATCACTATTTGCAGATGACATAATACTTTACATAGAAGACCCCAAAAACTCTGCAAAAAGACTCCTTGAATTCAGCAGTGTAGCTGGATACAAAGTCAACACCCCAAAATTAATAGAATTCCTATACATAAACAACAAACAGACTGGGAGAGAAATTCAGGAAACCATACCTTTCACAATAGCATCCAAGAAATTGAAATATTTAGGAATCAATCTAACAAAAGAAGTAAATGATCTATTTAATAAAAACTACAGTACTCTGAAAAAAAGAGATTGAAGAGAATTTCAATAAATGGAAAAACATTCCTTGCTCTAGGAAGAAAAAACATTCTGAAAATGGCCATACTCCCAAAATTGCTGTACAGATTCAATGCAATTCCCATTAAACTACCATTAGCAAACCTCACAGATCTAGAGGAAACATTCCTTAAATTCATCTGGAACCAGAAGAGACCCAGAAAAGCAAAAGCAATTCTGGGCAACAAAGACAAGTCAGGTGTCATCACAATCCCTGACCTGAAATTATACTACAAAGCTACTGTAAAAAAAATTCAGTATGGTACTGGCTTAAAAACAGACCTGTGGATCAATGGAACAGACTGGAAGAAACAGACACAACCAAAACCACACTCGACCACCTAATTTTGACAAAAGGGCCAAACAAACTCACTGGAAGAAAGATAGCCTCTTTAATAAATGGTGCTGGAAAAATTGGCTTGCCACCTGCCAAAGACTGAAAATACAACCAAGTCTATCACCGTGCATCAAACTCAAGTCAAAATGGATCACAGATCTCAATATTAAAACAGAAACATTAAGTCTTTTGGAAGAGAAAGTAGGTAAAAACCTTGAAGATGTAGGGGTAGGCAGAGAGTTCATGAACAAAAGCCAAACTGTACGGGAAACACTTGGAAGAATCAACAACAGGGATCTCAGCCTACTGAAAAGTTTCTGCACATCTAAAGAAATCATCAGCAGAGTAAAAAGAAAACCCACAAATTGGGAAAAAAAATTTAGTTGACTTTCCCTTGGACAAAGGTCTTTTATCTAGAACATATAAAGAATTTGAGAACACCAATCCCGCAAATTCAAAGACCCAATCCAAAACTGGGCATCTGAGATTAGCACACACTTCTCAAATAAAGAAATACAGATGACAAGTAAATACATGAGAAAATGTTCCACATCACTAGTCATTTGAGCAATGCAAATTAAAAAATCATTGAGATTTCATCTCACCCCAGTAAGAATGGCTAGCATTAAGAAATCAACCAATAACAAATGCTGGCGAGGCTGTGGAGAAAGAGGAACCCTTCTCCACTGCTGGTGGGAATGCAGGCTGGTGAAACCACTGTGGAAATCAGTTTGGAGATTCCTCAGCAAACTAGGTGTAGAGGTCCCATTCAACCCAGTTATTCCCCTTCTGGGTATTTTCCAAGAAGATCTGAAAACATCATATCACAGCGATATATGTGCACCCATGTTTATAGCAATACAATTTGTAATTGCTATATTGTGGAAGCAACCCAAATGTCCATCCACTGAGGACTGGACAAAAAATTGTGACATTTTAATATAATGGAATATTACTCAACTATAAAGACAAACTTGAGGCTTTTATAGGTAAATGATCACAACTAGAGAGCATACTCATAAGTGAAGTAAATAAGACCTGCATGTATAAGCAGTGTATTATCTCACTAGTGTTAGAACATGAAAGAGTGAATAAAAATTAGGAGGTATGATAGACATTGTGAAATGAAAGGAGACTGCTCAAAAGTGAAGTACAACTGGATGAGGGAAAAGAGAAAAGAAAGAAGGAGAAATTATGTATGTATATACAGGATAGCTAACATAGCTGTACTACTGAATTATATCACTTTATTGAAAGGAACAGTTAATGATTAATTATTTGATCAATCTTGCATGTCTGTATTTGTTTTCCTGAGAAACCACTTTGAAGATTTCAATATGTAATACAACAACCATGGTAAATTTCCTACCACACTGTCTGTAGCTCTTTATTGTTTGTATTGTCCTCATGTTATCTCATAAATGGATGTCTGTTAATATGTTTTCTTTCTTTTAATTTTAAAATAAATTTTAAAAAATAAGAGAGGACCAAAATTAAGACGTGACAGATTAATATAAAACGAGCTGTTAGTTATAAAGAGAAATAAAGCTCTGACATTAGTTACGTGATTGAGCCTTAAAAATATTATATAATCTTATAAAACAATAAAAACCAGACACAAAATGTCATAAAGAAAAACATAGGTGTTTCTAGCACATCAGCACTCAAAAGTGAAGTAGTAGAATGAAGGATGCATTTATTTTGGAGGGAACAAGAGAACTTGAAGGACAATGCCAAAGTAAAGCTATTATAAGGGTAAATAAGAATTCACCAGAAAGATGAAATGTGTATGAGTTTATTCAAAGAAGGAATAGCATGAGCCATGGCTCATCCCAGTATCCAGCAGTCTGTGTCTTTGGAGTATACCTGCCTACTGCAAAGCCATGCTCATCTGTTATTTCATTTAGAGGAGATCTTTGAGGAACCCTTGTGCTTATTCTTGCTGCAGATCTTGCTTTTAGCACTTATTTCTGTCTTCCTTCTGTTAGCTGCAAGCATATCCATCTCCTTGACTGGATTCTCAGCTCCTTGAGGAAAGTGAATCTGTTTGCATTCATTGCTATGCAGTAACAGATAGCAGATGGTGCTGGATGAAATGCTGAATTAAATGGTGGCATGAATAAAATATATCTGGATATAATGCAATGATATGTTATATCCAACAATTCTTGGGTTGTAGCCTCTATTTTCTTTTCAAAACATATTTCTAAAATAAAAATACAATTTGGAGCATATTGTGATATCTGGCATTCATTGTCCATTGCATGTTAACTTGAGGAAGTAAAAAGAAACCCTACATCAAATCACCTTGTAATCTTCATGGACATTATCTTGGACTTGCCAAGGGCATTGAGCAGTTCTCAATCTTGCATTTCTGTTAGTTTCATGAGTGTACATAAATACAGATTCCTAAAAATTCTAATGCAGAGCTCTGAAATGGTGTACAGGAAAAAGTACTCTTGTCCTGAATGATTCTCTGGTGCAGTTAAAATGACACATGGTGTGCTACAAGTAGGCAGAATTTTTCCCCTTGTAGGAGGAAGACGTAGCCTCTCAAAGAGCATGAATGTGAGGTCACTGCGTTGATAAGCTGAACAACAACAAAACTCCCTTCCTTCTCTCATTACAGATTCCTAAAATTCCATAAAGAACCATTTTATACATTTAGGTTAACTGTGCCTATTGTGCAAGAAATTGACTTGGGGCCATCTCCTGTATCACTTGTAGTTTAAAACGAACTCTTGAGATGATGAGAATGAGTAGTTTGGCTGAGAATTACTGTGAGAGTGCCTTAACACTTATAAAATACAAACATCTCAGAAAGATTCACCCCTTAGTAATGCAATAGTCAATCACTGTTCATACATGAACGTAAACTAATTGAATGGCTCTGTCTTAAGAGACAAACAGATGAGGCTAGTAGAGGAAAACAAAATTTAAGTGGAAGAAACCAAGGTGAACAATCTGGCAATGCCTGGGGGACTATTGGCATCCTGAGCTCCCACTGCAGAAAAGAAATATCCAGGTGTTGGGAGCCGCTGAAGCTGGAAAATAATTACACGTGCAGGATGAAGCCAGCTCGAGAACACAAAGTGCATAAACAAGCAATTGTAACTTGTTAACTGGTTGCTGGGCAGAAAAATTAACCAACTTCTCAAGGGTATAAATAAACGCTCCTACTGTTGAAGTCAGTCCTCTTGCTCATCAGGGTAAGAGCTAACTCCACCTGACCCTGCTATTGTCTCTTGTCTTTTTTTTCTAAATCCTCTCACTGTTTTTTCCTGGAGACCACCGAGGGACCACCGAGTTCCATGTCCAGGATGGAAATGTTTCAACGGAAAGAGCTCAGAAATCTCAGGCAAACAGTAAAACTAAGTCAGTATTTGGCCTGAGGGCTTCAGATTCCTTCTTGGGGTAAACCAGTTGGTCGGGAATGTGTTGAAAGCTGAGTGGAAGGCAGGTACGGGAGAAATCTGAGCAATGGAGTTATCCCTGACAGCTTTGGGCACAGGTCTTCCAGCTTTGGGGAGAAAACTGAACTTTCCTGATGTGTTTTGGGTCTTCATGTATGAGGTGAAGGTGAACAGGTAGTCGTTTCTCTCTGGTGGAAAGAGAAAAGGTGATATTGGAGCAAACATGTGTCTAAGGAAGAGTGAAAGCTGTTCTCGAGCAAGCGAGGTGTGTTTGAGGGAAGGAGCAGTGTGGAGGTAATTACAGCTGTGGCTGAAACTGTAGAACCGCCTTATTCTTCACTGTTATTTGTGGCTAATCACTTCCAAATAACAAATGAATAGCACAGTAAATGTTAGCAGGATAATTTTCTGTTAATCAAGAATAATGAGTGAGTAGACTAATTCCCTCTTCAAACATCCCTAATTTTAATGCTATTGTATGTTTCTGCTTCAGACTGATTACACTGTGATTTAGAGGGAGGGAGACAGTAGGGAGACACAAAATAAAAGGCAGGATATTATTATTTCCTGCTTCATTTGTATAGAAATCAACCTCTCCCATGTGAATTCTCATAGAAGATCAAGGTTGGCTTTCCAAAAATGATCTGAATTTATCTTAACCCAGGAAGAAAACATTGAGATGAGAGATAGAGATAGAGATAGACATAGATGATTCATAGGGAGAGAGAGAAAGAGAGAGAGAGAAAGAGAGAGAGAGAGAGAGAGAGAGAGAGAGAGAGAGAGAGAGAGAGAGAGAGAGAGAATAGATTGGTAGAGACAGGAAGGAGAAGGAGGAGGAGGGAAAGGAGGAAGGGAAGGAGAGCCGGAGAAGAAGAAAGACAAGAGGGGAGTGAAGGAGGGAAAGGTAAGGAAGTTAGTCATTATTGAAAACTGAACTCATAAAGTGTGAATATATAAAATCTGGAATAGGTCCATGTGTCTTCATTTGCTGTGAGACTTGGACAGTTTGCTTAAATTCATTGAATTTAATTTTTGCATTTATAGGAAAGAAGTGTGCGGGAGAGTTCAGTAGTTTCACATTACATTGGACTAACGTCATCTGGCTTGTTCTTGACTGCTAATTCTGGCTACTCACTTCCAAATAAGAAATGAATAGTGGTAGGGTCTTGATCTTCCACGATGGACTTTCTAGGACATTAATGTAATCCTAGCTCTTCTAAGAGTGTATAATCTAATTGCAAAGTCAGCCATAGATAATATAAGAGCAATGGATGGATTGTATGAAGTCATTTTGCGGAGAATGGGGAAGAATTTATTCACTGTTGCAGGAGTTCAAACAAAGAGGGATTCAGGTAATAAAGGCTTCGTGGTGCCCATGAGGTTCCAGACATCATTTAAAGGTGTGGTGGGATGGAGACCCGTTGTTTTTTCTAGTCCCTTCACCACCTTCTCCTCTCTTTATTTGGATTGCATTCATGAGCTCCGTTGCCTTCCAGCCTCCTGTAGCTTTTGTCCATTGAAGAACCCAGGAGAATACAGGGCAAAGGAGTGCGAGGAATTTAGTACCAAGCCTGCTTCTCTTTCCACTCTTGTACTTAGCCGCTTTCAGCCCTCTTCAAAGCTTTCCTTATGAACTCTTTACTCATGTTCTCTCTGTGTGTGTCTCTCTCTACCTCTCTATCTCTGTGTTTATCTCTGTCTCTGTTTCTCTCTCTCTATCTCTTTTATTTAGTTTCAGTACCAATTTCATCTTTTTTGCTCAAAAGATATGACAAAGCTAAGGCAATATGTTACAGGCACCTGTGATTTTCCTAACCACTGTCCATGTATTTGTAAATAGTGTCTTTATTAAATCTGCCCTGATTTACTGTCATTTGAAAGTCCCATCATTTTCTTTCTAGGCTACTAATTAAGGCACATAGACTGGGAAATACGCAGGCAGGCATAGGAGACAGCAGGAATAACCGTGAGGGTGTATCTGATTTACAGGAAGTTTATTGAATGTACAGTGGTAGCTGCTTCTATAGGAAATTAACAATTATGTTGAAGGCAAATAACTACAATGTAAAAATTATCTAAGATGAGATCATAAAGAGATATCTTGCCAAATGGTTTTCTAGATTTAAATCAATTTCTCTTTGTTTCATTGCAATTAGAAGAGTTAAAATGAGTTGTCCCTGCCCAGAAATTTGGGGTTGAATGGAGATGAAGGGAGTTGCAAGAGAATTGGAAGGTGCTATGGAAACTTCCCTATGAAAGCCATGCCCAGTTCAATATGCTGTTTCCATGTAAGTTGTCATTCTAGAGGTACAGGTGTACAGTACGCACCTGCCTCTGCTGAAATCCTAGGGTGATGAGAAGCAGGCAGAAATTTCCATGGATAAAAGTCATCCTACAATGTTCCTTTCAGGAGTGTGTGTTTGGGAGGAAAGTGAAGGAACTCTCTTCTGAGATTCTGATTATTTATTATTTATTCATTCATGTTTTCATGCATTCACTTAGGTATTTAAAAAAATAAGCATAAGTGAAGTTGCACGATATATATATTCTCTCAGAGGTCAGGAAGGTCATAAGGAGGTGTGAGGAAGCGACAAGTCCATTATTTTACTCCAACAGTTCTGACTAATTTGTTTCACTTGATGGGCAGATATAAGGCGATAACACTCTGTCATATTTTCCAACAGCAAGAGAATCCTTGACAACCTGAGGTATGAAACAGCATACCCCTTGTGGGTCATTAAGCCGTAGGAAAAAGTGTGAGACTCATTACATACAGGAAAATCATACGGCCAGGCTTAGTAACTCCAGCAACCCAAGCTAACTGACGTAAGGTATTGTTCTGAATGAGGCAAATCCCTCGGATGAAAAGGGTTGATTTTATTTTCTACTATGCTTTTGGTATTACGCATATTTTGCTAACATTTTTGAGACCTCTGGCATGCAAATCAAAGTACGAAATTTCATTTTACTTGGAATAGAACCCCAGCTGTAAAGCTTGTACCTGTCTTTCAGACCTAAAGCAACTTCCAGTTTTTGAAATTAATTTTTCTTACCTGAAAAATGGGGCAGGGAAACACTCTTTCAGATAAGTGCATATGACTAAGTGTTGTGCTACTTATAGAGTGCTGACCCAGGCAGCAGAGCAGAGGACAGAAGCAGCAGCCGCACTGTTGCTGTTTAAAACTCTGTCCAGCCAGAGATGTGATTCAGTGGTGGAGCGTTTGCCTTGCATGTCTAAGCCTCTGCTTTCCATCCTCAGCAGCCTCCTTTCCAGCGCAGGCCATATGCAACCCCCAACAACCTGACCCAAGGCAGTGGCAAAAGAGAAAAACACAGGACGCACACTACAGCTTTGGTGCAAGCTGAACCTCTGTCTACCAGAGCTTGTCTTGAACTCTCCAGTCCTCTGGGATCCAGGTTCACAGGCATCTTATCACCCATTCAATTATTAAATTTTTTATTAGCTTTAGGGATGAGGTGCTCTTAGGTCACAGGGATCAGTAATAGTGGAATGGAAAGCATGGAGGAATCCGAGTCAGCCCTAAACTGAGATGAATATCACCAATGCCATTTGCTAGCAGAGAGCACGGCAAGCAAGAACCATCTCTCATCGAGTTTATTTCCCCACATATAACATGACAACTTTTAACGATAAGGGAATGAGATGAAATTTGAAAATTTTAAGTACAGCTGTTCATATATGTTGAGTACTTAACATTCTCGGTTTGCTTCCTGTTTCCTCTCTTTTGTTGAGGCAAAATCTGCCTTCTTGTTTCTCCAGCACCTATCTTCCACTCAGCTCTTGATCAATATAGATTAAGTTGATGCCTCCTTTAGGATCACATAATTATTCCCTTTTCTTCTGTTTCTCTTTAAGGGTAAATAACCTCTGGATTGCATTCCATTCCTGCAGGACATGACTGCCAAGGAGCTAAGGGAAAGAGATGTAATGTTTGCGTATGATTAAAGGATATAAATTGACTTTGTATAATATTTAAATATCAAGATTTGGAAGGCAAAGGACCTTCCAAAAAGTGCTTTTTGATAATATATCTCTCTGATGTGCATTCTCAGACTAGCAGACATCACATTAAGATGGAGGAGAATAAATGTCTTATTCTTGCAATAAATCTTTCTTATGTAACCAGAGCTCCTTCAATCCCAGGCACTAAACGACAACACACTGTATTATTATTATCTGCCTCACAAACAGTGCAGGCTAATTTTAGTGACCCATTTTGTCTGTTTTCTTCCTTCATTTGTATACTTGGCCTTGCAAATAGAGTAGTTTGAATAAACATTATAGCCTTATTTATGTGTTTTCCTGCTAAGTGCTTCTCTTGGAGATGCGTTATCAGGCATTCAACATAAACCACAGAGATGGAGTCATTTATCCTTGTTAGGCAGGCAACGAGAGGCGAGTTGTTTTCACCCACACTCCTGGCTCTTAAGAGCCTTTATTTCAAACTAAGACAATACAGACAGAGGAGTCCCCAGCTGACAAGAAGTTAGGAAAAATAAAAAAATAATAATAATTTAAACACCTGCAGCTAGCTACTGCAATAATGAGAAGAAAGACTTGAGCCACCTAAGAGCTCACATGTACTGGATGCTTAACACGTGCTAGCACGATCTGCCATCGCGGCTTCCTGCGTATTATGTAAGGTACAGATCTGTAAAGTGGTGCTCACTGGAGGGGTAGAGGTTATTACCCCAGTTTTTGCAGATTAAACAGCAAAGTCTCAAAGACTAAAGAATTTGTTTAAGGACAATGAATTCATGGGAGAGTTGCAAGTCAACTCTAGATTTGCATGAAGTGAAGCTTTTGTTACTATGCCAGCGATCCTTTGCAGTGCCCAGCAGACAGGAATGGCGTCTTAGATATAAATGATGACATTCTCTCTGCCTCTGTGCTTGTATGAAGATACAATCAAAGAACAATTTAAGGTCAGATAACACTGCTCTGGGCCTTTGAGAAAACCTCATGAAGTAAAAGGTAAGCCAAAGGGGGGAAATTCCTCCAGTGAGGGTTTATGGGAAGAGGTAGAAGATAGCTATATGCCTAGAACTGATACCAGAGTCGAGACAAGGAGTAGAAATGACACATTAGAGGAGAAGAAGTAAAAAGAACAGCTATGGACATGAGAGAAGAAGATACTGAGAAGGATGAGAGAAGAAGAATGTCCTTCCCCTCCCCCCCCGTGGGTCTGTGTGTCCTAGAAATGCATAAATGATTTTTACTTTTGCAAAGTGAAAAGGGATTGTAGTGCTTGTAAACATTTAAAGTACTTTAAAGATTAACCGATGTGTAAGTCACAATGGTTAGAAAGGAAGAAAAAGAGAAAAGGGAGGAAGGGAGGGAGGGAAAGAGGGAAAATAAAAGAAAGGAGGAGAGGGACTGAGGGCTAGAGGAAGAAGGGAGGGAGAGAAGGAGGACTGGAAGGAAGAAGGAGGAGGAGGAGGAGGAAGAGGGGTCAATAAAACCTCTAAAGATTGTCTGGCACATCAGGTAAATGGCTGAAATATCTTACAAAAGGCAACACAGTGCAGACCCAGAACCACTGGTCCTTTTCAGGGAATACCTGGGTGAAAGAAAACTGTAAAGTGCTGTTTCTTCTTTCTGGTGACACTGGAACATTTGTGATAAGTCAACATTTAATCATGTCTGAATCAAAAGGAAAAGCTCAATTCTGTTGGCTCATAATGCATTGTCAGCAAAATTGAGTATAACCCCAGCATTCAAGGAAAAGCACTCAATAAATCTATGCAAACTTCTGGTAAAAATATCTTATGGTTGTTATTTTTTCTCCTTAAACAAGTAGCTTTTGATTCTTATAGCAATGATAATTCTAATGTATTTCGTTTCTTCATTTTCTCTATGATTAATCACCCTGGGGAATAATTACTGAGTACTTGGGGATTAGATTTCTCATTCAGAGACGTCAGAGCAAGTTGTGAGCTGTGATCCCCCCAATGCCTGTCTCTGGGTAACCCGCTCAACTTGCTCAGCTCTCTTTGTAGTCTCACAAGTCTGTTCATTGGCATTTATAGGTTTGCCAGCTACCTGATCTGAGCGCTATTTCAGATGTACTTGGCATTTGATAGCTGGTGTGAGACCCACACTCCCTCATTAGTACTTTTTCTATTCAATCATATTCTATAGTAACTACCACTTAACATTGTTGTGGGTATTTTTTTTTATCATTTTTCATGTTCATAATCCATTATGCTTGCTGTAGGTTGTCAGAGATAAGGGTTAACTCACGCCTTCTAGGCACTGACGATTTTCCCTTATTTTAACTAATCCGATTAAATGTGATTCATCACATTTGAAAAAAATGAGCACAAATTTTGGATGTAGGGTTGTGTGTAATATTGACAGATCAAAAATCCCTTTCTTGTGTGCTTGCACGGTAACATGATTTTAACGCTTTTTAGGCTGTGGTTTGAATTAAACCACTGTGAGATTACTAATCCACCGCCTACCAGCCAATTGGCTGGAAAACCTTGGGCAGTTGAGAAATCCTTGAGATGACTGGATGACTTGCTATCACTATTTTGCTGGATTATGGGGAAGTATGAGTTGGCATAAGTAAGGGTAGTTGCTCAGCAGCAAAGCCTGCCATTTTGTGGCTTGACTGAATAAATGTTTATTCTTTCTTATGCCCATAAAATTTAATATAAATGTCCTAGAGTGAGCTGCTCTTCTTGGTAACTGTTCTTTGAAGCAGAAGAGTTCTCTGAGTTTGGCTTCCTTTCATTGACATCAGAAGTCCTGGCTTCTCCTGAGTCACTGATGTCCTCCTCTCGATCACCGTCATCCATCCAGCCAAAGTAGAGGACAATGTGAAAAGGACAGGGAGGTTTGTCATGAGGGGATATTTTGCTGGAGAGACCGTGTCCCAGTTATGTGTAGAGGCTGTCACTGCAACAGTCATACATAAATTGTGCTCCTGGCCATTTCCTTCTCTGGCGCACATCTGATTCCCAGTCTCCCCACCTGGAAGGTAGTTCACATAGGTCCTCTCGCTATGTGCCCAAGTGCATATGGAGAGGTGTGAGGGACAGAAAGCAGATTTTAAAGCATTTTTCCCTGAATAGAACATGTCCACCTCCATCCTGAAGTCCCTCCAGGCACAGCACCCAGCAGTATCTCTGTGTAGTAAAGAGCTACATCCTCCATCTCACTAGATGTGGCTGTTCTTGGTCTTATGCCTGTGGCTTAAAGAGACCAACTATTTCCTTCCTCTCCCCACATCTAATATACAATCGTCCAGCAGAGAAGATAACTGCAATGACGCTGCCACTCAGGAAACCAAGGGAGGAGCGCACAGAGAGTTCACTGGTTTCTTTGCCATGTTGCCTTATGTCTTCTCATGGTCTTTCTTTTGATCAGAGAGCATGCAGACTTCCTCCTCCTGGAAGGACGCCCATCAGTCATATTGGAGTAAGACAACCTGGTTGTCTCAGTGTAGCTGGATTGGCTCAGTAAACACCCCTTTTCAAAATAAGGTCAAACCTCAGATACCGAGGCTAAGACTGTGGGAGGGACAAGCCAGCCTACAACAGTGCATCTGATCTGTTTGTTACAGTTAGCTCCATTTGCCAATATCCACACTCCTACATTTTCTGAACCTTAGTTTTCGGTCTTACCTTGTTTGGTGATTCCTTCTACACTGCCTTTCTTCCTCAAGATGATGGTGGCTATCATACTTGACTGGGATACCACAGTCTTAATTTCATAGTGGTTTTCAGACATTTTATTTACTTGAGTTTTACTAGGCCATTGACACCAGAAACCTTGAAAATTACATCTCTGGTTATCTATATCTAAAAGCAGATGGCTTTTTGTAGAAGTAAAGCCCTTGCTATCTGACTCTTATTTCCTTTCATTTCTATTTGAAAACCTCACTTTTTCTTGTAACACCTTATAAAAGCATCCAATAGTCTCCATCATCCACTGACAATTTGATTCTTTTGATTATTTCCTCAATAGAGATGTGGTTTGATTATTTCCTCCATAGTGTGTGGTTTGGCTTCTACACAATTGCAAGTGATAGATATGCCAGTGTTTGCCACTGAATAACACAACTTCCCATATTTTTAATCTGTTATATAATATCTTACTGCCTTTCACCCAACCTGTAAGGAAAATGCCATCTTTTAAAGTTTTGTATTATAACAACACCTATATCAAGCAGGTTAAAACATACTTTCATTGCAAAACAGCAATGAACTCTTAGCACATAAGCATTATTTAGCTTTACTTATTATTCATGAAAACTCAACAATGAATATCACCATCATGAGATTTCCTGATTGGCTCTCCTGCATAGAATCTACACTGTGGTCATCCTGTAGGAATCCTGGGCCTAGGATCTCGATCCTCCATCAGATTTAGCCAGTATCTGATGGTGAGGTAGAGAGAGCTGTGTGTGTGTGCGTGTGTGTGTAGAGAAAGACATACAGACAGAGATAGAGAGAGAGAGAGAGAGGGACAGAGACAGACAGAGACAGACAGAGAGAGGGGGAAAGGGCAAACTCTGGAAGTGGAATATATTTACCCACATTTTATTGACCACAATTTGGTCCCATGGTTCCAGCTAACTGAAGGCCTGAGAGATTCACACCTCTGGAAATTCATACCTCAGATTTGGTAGGTACATAATTCTAAGACATGGGGAAATCAAATAAAATAACATGTATAGAAGCTCTGGCATAGTATCTAACATACATAAGCTATGTTTAATAAATATTAGTTGCCAGTAGAGAAAGCATATTATGTACTGACTGGTCTCAATGAAGTTCTGGAAAATTTCTGTTATGTATCTATGGCTTAATCAAATATATCATTGGAAATAAGGTGACATTTTCACTTATTGAAATTCTGACTGCTCATAAATCCCCCAAACTCAGGCTCCTCTGTGAAAAGCAAAAAAGTGAGTTTTATTCATTTTTGCACACACAGACTTGCATTCAGTTGTGCATAGAGATACAAATTTCCAGAGGCCAGCTAAGAAAGGACTGTGAGTTCCTTTCAGTGAACTGAGTCAACCCCTTGCAGCTTGTCTTCTGCTAACGTATAGTGTAGCTTCTCACTTAGACTAGAGAGAAGACAACTGCAATGCCCAACAAATGACTCCCTCGGAAGAGCTTTTGCTGCACAGAGGGAAAACAGTTCCTCCTTCTCCTTGTTTTTGAAAAACAGAAATAGGTACAGGCTACCACTGAGAATATCTCCTCTATTCTAGAGTTTGAGAGAACACACTCACTTTCTGTCTGCTCGTCCTTCACGGGCTGTGTCTGTGTAAGATTCTGTGGGTGCCTTGTGTATGTGTGAGGAGAATTTTGCCTTTACAGCAGATGTCAGTTGATCTTTATAGGATTAGGTAGAGGGAGGATGCCAAGCAGCAGCAATAATAATGTTAATGAAACTAATGTCAGAGGAGGAATTTTCAGGGAATGTCAGTCATAAGGGAAAATGTCAAAAACAGATATTAACGTCCCCATATAGAAGAAGCCTCAGATGGAAATGGCATTTGGAACTGTTGGAAAATGGCACCATTTTCTCTAATAACCTCTCATTCAAGTCAAACCCACTGTGGGCACACAAGGTCCCCAAAAAGTTCAACTGAGTGTTCTGCTGATTTCTAAATGAAAGGCTTTAGGTTAAATGAACTTCAACCACGCAGTAATTTGGGTTAAATCTCAGAAAAAGAAAAAAGATGCCAAAGCCAGTTATTTTGTCAGAATCTTTCTCTTTGTGTGATTACAAAATCAAGTTTTTTCTTCCTTAAAAGCAATGGTTTTGGCTCTTAATTCTTTGGCCTCCATCTGATTTGCTTTATCTCCTTCAAGTAGAAGCACTATTAAATCTGAGGACTACTTTCAGAATTTTAACACAGTTAAAATTTGGTATGGAAGTGGTATCTTGAAAAACACAGAAAAGGGAAATCAAATATTCAGAAAGTCGATTGGATACCAAAAATGCTCCTATCAGTGTTTTCCTTTGAAAAAAAATTAACTGCTCTGGATGTCATTTGAGAGCAACAAACCCTGGAGCACCAGGAATGAGGTAAACTTGGAAAACAGGAGGTTCTGACCACATCTAGAAGATCATCACCCCATTATTAAACACCAATCCATTAGAGGCCCAAAGAACTAAACCCTAAAAATGAACAGAAAATAATGTAAATGAAAGTACTTCCAAAGTCATCAGGCATGGATTAATGTTGAGCCAAGTGTCATCTGAAGGTGTCTAGGACAAGGCGGGTGGGAACAGATGGATTTCAGGGGCAATGGAAAAGAAAACAATGTGCCCAACTTGTAGCCACCAGGAACAGAATGGGGCGTGGCAAATTATCTCAACAAAAGACGAATTTACAAAAGGTAAAGTAGTGATCCCAGGCTCTTTTCATTTTGGGTCCTCAACTATGGCACACTGGACAGTCCGGGACAGCTGATCATCAGTCCTGCAGGCCAGTCCCGTGCATTGAAGGGTGCACAGCCTCATTGGCCAATGGCTTCTGCTCATCGTGTGCCTGTCGTGCCTCTCAGCTACAAAACACCAAAAGCATCACCAAACTCAGTCAAATGCCCTCGAAAGTCAAATTTCCCCCAGTTGAGAAACACAGATTTAGAGGCATTTATACCTAAAAATGGAGAAGGCTAGGTAATTCTTTTCATTTTTATTTCTCATTTTCATTATCAAGCATATCTTTGAGCCAAATAAGTTTTCTTTACTGCATTTCCGCAACCACCACTACAGATATGCTCATGATATTTCAATTTTCTGAAGTCCTCTTCCAGTATTTTATTTCTAATACTCAACGTCTTCTCTCAACTGTCATTTTAGATGAGAACTTCCTCCTGGCCATAGGCTCCTGTGGTATTTGCTTCAATAAATCTCCCTAGGCTTTCACTCTTTCTCTACAAGGTAGCAGCCAAGTCAGATCGTGTGTAGCTGAACATTCAAACAGTGTCTAGTCCAGCATAGAAATAAATTCTGAACCCCCTTCACAGGATCACTGGTCATCCGAGACCCAGCAAGTATTAGGCACTGGTGCCTTTATTCCTATTTACTTGTTCATTTCTATTCAGAATTAGAAAGAAATACTTCTTCTGTGCTATCTCGTGTCTCTCGACTGTAAACTGCTCCATAGATTAATGAATAGGGATATGGGCAAACACACTGTGGAAGTCATGTGGGCTCATACGTCCCCTGGTACTTTAAGAGTTGGCCTCAGTAAGTAACAATAGGGGAACGCAAAGCCCACGAGTGCGGTGGAGTCCACAGTTGCCCCAGGAGTGAAGCCGTACTAGGCTGTGAGTTTCCTCCCCTCCAGGTTTTTTTCTGGCTCAGTTTGGCTTCATACTGTCTTGAAGTCCTAAGGTACAATTAACCCGACCTGTTTGCAAAAATGTCCTTGGACCAGCAAGTCTCAATTTTTCCATACACAGACTTTCCTTAGCACAGGTAGATCTTTGTTTGTTTATTTACTGAGAAAAAATCTTTTAGGTACTACATTAGTTATTTGGACTGTAACGTTCTTTTAAGCCATACTAGCATTTTCAGTAGTATTGGTAATTTTTTTTTCATACATCTCTCTGGTTACAGATTTACAGAGGGGGTGAGAGAATTGTTCAACCCCACATCTGCCCTTCCACCCTGTGATAGTGCTGGTGGAAACTGAGTGAATATTTTCAGAAAGGTCCATATCACTTTGTAACAGAAATAACTGGCCATGGAAAAGACTTTAAAAGTGATTGCATACATCTCTTATCTCCTACCTGTCTGTAAGGAAACTGAGGCCCACAGATTACCGTGATAACACAACCCGCTTCTTGCTTTAACTCTGGCAGGAAACTCAAATCAGCATTTCTGCCCATTTACAGTATACTCCCTTATCTTAAATTTGCTTCTGTAACTCTCCCTTCCTTACTTCCTTCCTTCTTTCCTTCCTTCCTCCTTTCCTTCTTTTCTCCTTCCTTCTCTCTTTCTTTTTTCTTTTTCTATCTTTCTATCTTTCTTTCTTTCTTTCTTTCTTTCTTTCTTTCTTTCTTTCTTTCTTTCTTTCTTTAATCTTGAGTTATCACCTTGTAAATGAGTTCTGATACATTAGTGGTTTTTACTGAAAACCACCTCCAATCTATTTTGGAAATAGGCAAGTTTTAAATAGTAAATAAGTAATGAACTGAGAAGCAGAGTGGTTTTACAGTTTGCTGGCAGCAGAGCTGAGACTGATCCTAGCTGCCCGTTCCCTGCCCCGTGCTCTTTCTCCAACCTTCTGTCTTCTGCATGCATTTGTGGTTCTACCACTGTATCTCATTGTGTTCTTAAGGACTTAATGAATAATCACCAAGATCAGGCCCAATTTAGGGCCAGAGAACTCTTCCACTTTAAGGCCTAGTCAGGCCATGTTTAGGATCAGGGACACTACTGTCACCATCTTGCATGCAGACAGTATTACTAGTCAACCAGTGATAGTCATATTAGTTTGTGTTTCTGTTTTTGTTTTCTAGGGTTTTTTTTTTTTGTGGGGGGAGATTGTTTGAAGTATAGCAATACTTCAGTTGATGTGCATTTCTATTCTCAAACAATTTGGTTGGCATATAGAAGTGTTAAGCAAAACTTTGCTTCCACTCGTGAACTCTGCCTCAGGTGCCTGAACATAACCATGGCCATCTTTCCTGCCTGAACACAAACACGGCCATCCTCCTTAAAATCATGGAATGAATTATGCTCATGAACTGTTGCACCATCATATACATTATATATATCAATCCATAATTTCTGCCACTCTAGTTAGCGAAATACCTTGTTTACTATTTATTCTTTGAGAGTTCATAATAAGATGAAAAATTTAATTTGAATTTCATTAGAAACAGCCCTGCTATGCTCAAGAAAAGGAAACACATACACACAGCTTATCATCATCACCTTTTTACCCCCATTCCTCCTTTCTTATACTTTTATTTTCATTTGTTTATATGCTATGTGAAATATTAGTCAAAAAGATGGATTCCTGAATAGCATATTGTAAATAGTCTGAAACACCAGTAAATGATTAAAAGTGGTTGGAGAGTATAAGATGTATAGTAAATTGAATGAGGAAAAGTGCATATTTCTCCCATCTTGAACTAAGTTAAATATAAGAAAATAGGAAGAAAAGGATGAAAAATAATTAGAGATAGAACAAAATCTGCAAAGATGTAATCATCATGCAGAGTATGGTCTAGAGGAGGGATTTGGTAGACATGGAGTTGGCCCACAATGAATTTATAAATCTAACATCTTTCCAACATTGCAAAACTGAAAGATGTCACATAATCATCTACATTTCTGGTTGTCAGTAAAACATGAAAACCTAAAAATGGCCGTGTTCCGGCATAGAGACTATTGGCTACAACACTACTGTCACAGGCTAAGAAGGGTCCACTTTTGTTCCACCCCCTCCGCCTGGCTGATTTGTGCTGCTGGTCACAGAACTCAGTCCCCTGTGACGCCCAGCAGTGGTAGCCTCTCGGGTTCCTGGGTGTATTTGTGTGCATGGGCCATGGGATGGAGCCTTCTGAGTTTTGTTAGAGGCCTGCTCTGTTAGCACCCTACTTCTTTCCAGTCTATACAATATGTCAAATGTTAATCTGAAATTATACCTACATGTCCAACTTTCAGAGATGAAACCCAAAGTTTCAAGATTTATATTGGTTCATAAAGGCTTTAAAAACTCTTACCTGCTCTTTCCTCATATCAGGTTACTTTCCTCTGATAAATCTCTTCCTGGCCCTGAACTGAAACTCACAGCGCATGCAGCACAAGCAGGGCTGTAAATTGTTTCAGGCAATGCGCTTCTTTTGAACCTTCCCGACACGCTTGCTGCCGGCTCCCAGCCTGCACCCTGGCTTCCGTGGTACGGTGGTGAAGTTTGAGGCTTCCTTAACAAAGCATTCGCTGAAATGACAGGAGACAAAAGCTACAGAAAGTCATTTTAATGAGGCATGAGAGATACACTGCTTTGGGTAAAAACAGTTTTTAAAGAACTTTTAATGTTTGTTTGACTTCTACAGTGATTTTGCACTGTTACATCTAAGAACGTGCTTGTGTTTATTTGCAGTTTTAGTTCTCAAATCATTTTGTCTAGTTACCTTTGGTCCTCACAAGTCTTAATGTCCTACCACTTACTTTTGCTTTATTCCACAGAGGTGGTTTGTTGCTTCAGGTGTTTTCTTTTCCTCTCTCCTTTTGTTGTTTGTCTTGCTAGGTTCTACTCAACCTCCCCTGAGAACCTGCAAATTACTTTGGGAGTTGTTTACAAGTGCGTTGTTTTGGCCACTTATGCCCCTTTAAAACTTAGAAACTGTGTTCGCTGTTGCTCATCTTTCTACTGTGGAAATTTCAAAAGCACAGGAAATAGAGAGACTGACACGAAAACCCCTGTGTGCCAATCTTCTATCTTCAACTGTTAACAATACCCGATTAAGCTGAGCATGATTCTCTTAAGAACGAGCATGACTCCATCAGTCTGTCTTCCTCAGCTGACCTCTGTGAGAGGAGAAAGCAGGTCCTTTGGATGTCTCACTACACAGACACAAAATGCACACCCTGACTGGTTCTATGTAATTTAACTAGCTACATATTTTGCACACCTCTGTCTTTCTGCAAAATGAGAACAATTATACTTTCAGTGTTTTACCAGTGCTTACAGCAAGGTCCCATGCCTTCTAGATTACAGTTTGGGGAAAGTACGCGTAGAGAACTGGCATAAATAATCTTCACCCCAACTAATTGGGATTGAAGTAGACATACAAAAAGAGAGATTAAAGTCATCCCTGCATTCCTATACTCAGTTATGCCAGCAAGCAGATTGATTTATTTACTTATCTATTTATTACTGATCTTTTTTCTTTGAGACAGGGCTTCATTATGCAGTTCAAGCTGGCCTTGAACTCACTTTGTAGCCCAAGCTGACCTCGAACTAGCAGCAGTCCTCCTGCCTCAGCCTCCTGAGTGCTGGGATTATAGATGTGCGCTACCACACCGGGGCCAGGAAACAGATTTTCTATTTCCTGACTACAAAAAACAACAAATTCACCTTTGTTTTTCTTTTGTATTTTAATCTCTGCTTTATAGCTAAAATAATCTGAAGTAATTAACTTCCTATGGATAATATCTGTATTTGAATGCTAGGATTATGTCAGTGTGCAACCCTTATACACAGATGCTCTTTAATATCTTGCATATGCACATTTAGTTTTTGTAAACTTCCCTGATGATATGAATTAGGGTGGGGGCTGTACTTTCTTGTCAAGAAAGTGTAAGTAAAAAAGGGAGTCATTGTCCAACCAATACGAATCCACTTTCTTGTACATCTGGTAAAAATGTTAGTCCAGTCTTTCCCTAGAAACTCAACGTTATTCCTGGAGTACCTGAACCAAGGCATACTGAAGAGTCAAGTGTCCATCAGTGTGATTCCTAAAATAAGGTTATGATGGTTTGAAATAATTTAATCCTAATATGAATCTTTATTTTAAAGTATAACTACTTATCTTTTATCTTTTTGGTCCATTTTTCAAGTTATGATATTGGTTAAGGAATCTTATTTGCCGTCCTCATAACTAATTTCCATAAGTTTAAACAAGCGGGGATTTGTTAGATGGTATTAACAGCTTATGGCAGTTTCCAGGGGGATTATTGTGAGCGATACACTGATGGGAAGAACAACTAACAGAAATAGAGTTCTGGGGGAAACTCAGTGGCCCTCAGGCTGCAGTTTAGAGGCTCTGATGCTCCGGGATAGACTAGTAGTACCACAGAACCAGGTGGTACCATAAGAACCCAGCGCCAGTGCCGTCATCTTTGCCTCATCTTTGAAGAGGAAACACCTCTTCACTTGTGGCTGGCGATGACAGTTTCACACCTCTCCTCTGCTGGCCTCACTTGTGTGATAGAATCTGGGCTCTACGGGAGCCTTAACTGCAAGTGAGTCTTTAAAATAACTTTTTTGGATATTCTAGCTCTGTAGTACAGGTCAATTTGCTTGAAAATATTTAGAGTAGGTACTGAATATGCTGATTCATAGTGTTCCCTGGGTATTTATCTGCAGTATGTCTTTTGCCGACTTTATGCTGTATCATGTTTACTAATGCTCTAAGATCATAGGATGATAATCCCCCAATCCAAAACTTTGTGCTGTTTTCACCCTCTCCTCCTGCTTTTCCTGTCATTTCTGGAGCTAAAGTACACACTTTATTAATTTTAGGTCCCCCTGCTATTTCAATATAGACCAGAATAGTTATCAAAAATGTCACATTTAAACAGACATTTATCATCCAGATTAGCCACTGTTTAGAGATTAACATTTCAAGAATAGAATCAGCAACTGGGTTAGAGCTATCTCTGCTCTGTGGTTTTGGGATTTTCTTAAATGAAATATTGTATGATTGTTTGCCATGGACTCATGCAAAATTCTGCATGATTGTCCATTGACTGAACTCGATTCAATATTTTAAATTGTCTTATTTTCAAAACTGTTCATACCACTGTGGTCTTCAAGACTGCCATGATCATATATGTATAGTTGATACCCTTACACAATGTCTTATAAATATATACTGTATTTGGTACTAGCAAGGGAGCCACATTTTCTAAAAGGAGAAGTGGAGGGCACATAAGGCAAAAGCAGGGGGACAGAAGTACATTGTTGTATTACTGAAAAGTGGGTTCTCATGCCTTTACTCATGCCACCTGTCCATGAGTTTAACATTGCATGCCCAAAATCTCCTCTGTGAAATCCGGAGAACTACTGGGAGAGTGAGTGCACAGAAGCAATTCACTGCACCCAGATTTAATGAGGAGAGGGCAAGGATAAAACAAGCAAACAGGAACTCTAGGGTTGATGAGTTAGAGGAGTTAAAAGTATCTCTAACCTTAGCACTGGAGCTAGAAACACTCGTGAACGTCATGTGAATTTTCAGTCCCTAAGAATGAAAGATTATTAACGCTTAAATGCAAGAGCTACATGGGAAACTTGTTTCACTTATATCTATTCGAACACCGTTTGTTGGAAGTAATTGAAAGGAAGAGCGCACCATTCGTATTTCAAAAATATGTCAGTTTCTATTCTAAATGTCAGGACATCAGCCATGATGGCTGAATGACAAGCTGCCATCAGGAAAAGAGGGAAGTTAGGACTCTGAATGGCATAAAAAGGTTATGCTAGATATATATACACCAGATAGAAAGCAGGAAGTAGAGAGACTGGCTGCAACTCTGTGTTCTATGTAATAGTTACTGAATTATCATGAAGGAGAGAAAGTATTTATATGCCATAATTTTTAGTAAGTCATGGAGCTTTTTACATTACAGCTCATGTATCCATCCTTTACCTACTGGCAGTAAAGTCAATTACTACCCATCCTTCATGCTAGCAAACCCCCTTAAGCCAGTTTGTTATTAAGACACTATCAAATTCTTTTGGTAGGTATAGTTAAATTCCAGTATTAGGGATGGGACTGAGAAGGTGATAATGTCCTGTATCCATTATATGTTACCATGAAAGCAAGATATAGAGCTAATTCTGCATGTCAAACATGACTTTGAGAATTAAAAAATATTGATGAATTGTTTTGTAGATTAAGAAACAGTACTCTTTGTCCTAAGATAATCTAAAAATCTCCTTGCTTTAAATGTTCTTTCCAAGGTGGACACGATAACCTTTGTTAACAGGACTAATACTGCAATCCAACCTCATGCTGTACTTCTAAAGGTGGAACGCTAAGCAGTTGCCAGAGCCCAAATGTGGACCTGATGAATTAGATTATCGTTTCAGAGATTCCCAATCTTCTTAAAAATTGGTAGGCCCACACACTCTCTATAACCAAACCCAAATTTCTAACATGACCAGGATAATCAAAAGAACTTTGTGGTATGAATTTTGATAAAGATCTATGATTAACCACATTTAAATGTATCAGTTCCTACGTGAGGGTAGTTCATCTGCTAAATACCTTGGAATACACGTTTTTGATGAGAGTTCTTTAGATTTTATTTAACTGACCCTAGGGTGTAGACAGAGGTAGACAGAGTTTCACAACACAGACACATAAATTTCACTACTCCTCCGTATATAATTTTAAAGAAATGAGCTTGATGACAGTATAATGTAGACCTATATCTTCCTGCACCATTTCTGCAGCTACACTGTGTTCAGTTACTTCTACCATCTCTTTGTAAGGCAACTAGAATAGATGTTCTTTTACCCTGGAGCCCACAGAAAGCTCTCCCTGGGATATCTACCATGGACTGCCTTGTGTTGTTACACAAGTCTTTCATATGTTTCTATAGTATTGTTCTAAGTGGAGTGCAGTATTATTTCTTTACAGCTATGTTTCATACACTTCAGGTCTGCTTGTGTTGCATGTACTCAGTAAGTATCTGTTGAATAAATTAATGAAAAATGACACGAAGAAATCTTCAGGAAATCTCTAATATTCCACATTACTGCCTCTATTTGGGAGAGATGCTGTGGTCCTTTCAACTTTGTGATCCAAAATTCTGAGGGTGAGGATGTACACTATTTGCTTCTAGAAGAAATATACTTCACGTCGTTTGTTTTGATGGCTAAGGACAGGTGCCTTAATGTTCCCCAGCTGTAGACCACAGTAAGCATCCCCAGTAGAAGGCCTGTGGGGGTAGTTCTGTGTAAGTGCATCGTGATTCTTGTGCTCTAGGTGTCTGCCAACTCCATCCCAAAACACGCACACACACAGAGCTCTATCATTTGCTTTGCTGCTTGGCATTTACACAGTGGCAGATGTGCTCTAAATAGACGGGCAGCCACAGGGATGGAATACCAAGGGACCCAGAGGTACAACATCTGGCAAAGCAGATGCAGTGTGGCAGGGGGGCACAGATTGCCCAGAAAGCGCTCATCTCCCAAGATCAGTACCAAGGATCTGACCAATGGTTGGTTGGGCACCATGCCTTCCACACAGATGGAATAGATTTGAGCTTGCACAGATATATGGAGAAAGTGGTCAGATTGCTTGTGAGACAAATGGATCTATGCCAGGAAAGTTGAATCAGCCCTTTTCTTTTAAAAGTCAGTTCTCTGTGTCATCTGGCCACAATGTATTCATCAAACAATGTCAAACAGCTTCTCCTCGAGTTTCCACGCCAGAGTGCAGTTTTAGATATATGCCTTACCTTTCTCAGGGAGATGACAAGAGGATTAATTAGTTAATGTTAGCAATGCTCCTGCAAGATTGGTGGATAAAGGAAAACTCATGGAGTGCATTATTAATAATGGAATGAGGTCACACTCCATAAAAGCCCTGTAAAAAGTTCCATTTTCTGTAAGAAGTCATAATTTTGAGAGAGAGTCCTATTTTTTGTTGAAATATTTAGCAAGCATAATGCAGTGTAATTTGTGATAACCCAGAAAAAAGCCTACAGGAGAAATGTAGTGGGGGAAACAACAAGTTTTTATTTCTCTTTGGTCTGGGATGATTTTTTTCCCTGTAAAAGTCGAACTTACTTATTCATGGCTCTAATTCTTAATATTAATTCATTGTATGCATGCAACCAAGTAATATAATATAGGAAACAGAGACTAACTGTAAGGGACACTTGACTTGTCAGATATGCAAAAACATGGTATTAGATATGTGAGTGCAAGATAAAGCCTTTGAACAATTGTAATTCTCTTATTCTTCGGAACATGTAGCATCAGAATGTGGATAACAAAGCAGTTCTGGAGTGTGTGTCTCTAGGGGGCCTGCATTCAGTAGGAACAACTGAAAGGTAAACAACAAAGAAACCAGATAATGGGAACTTGAAATTAACATAATTTTTCCACTGAAGAATCTTTTCACTTTCATTTCTAACTTTTTACATCTCTATCAACGGTCCTTGAATTTCACCCTCTTTTGTGAGACAAGCCGGGTAATCTCTGCCTAACAATATCCTCTTGTACCTAATATCTGTCACTGTATTTTGTTTACTGTATTTTCAGTTATTATTACTACTTTTCATTAAAAGTATGAATGCCATGTTTTCTTAAGGTGAACATCACCTCATATAAGGCAGAGAGTGCTTTTCTCCTAGAATCTCAGTTATATTATATTAATGCAGTCTGTCTCTCATAAACACCTACTGTTTGATGCTTAAAATTAAAAACTGATAGTAGTAAATGATAGAGCACTCTGAAGGCACCAGCCATTGTACTGTTTGCTGTAAGGCACTCTCTCCTGCTTATCAAAACTCTGCACAAGATGGGTACTGCCATTTTTGCAATTTTGCAGAGAAAAGATAATGAATCTCAAAGAAGTTCACTCAGATCCCTAATGTTCTACAGCCAGAAAGACATACATTGTGATCTTGATCGTATTCCATCCTCTCTGCCTCACAATTATCCCTACCTGAAATTAGACTGCAATATAGTTAAGTACATATATGTCATGTCAAGCTTATAAGAATACAATCTTCATGAGGTCAGGGAATTTGTATTTTTCCTCCCTGTATCTCCAGCACCTCACACAGTACCAAGTACCTGGATGGTGATGAATCAGCATTTACTGAATTCATGAATGCATAAAGTTATAAATCTTTAGTAGAAAGAAATCATTTTTGGTGAACATCTGCCATTATGATTTCATTTCCCATTTCCCAGAAGTTATCCTGTTCACTAACTAAGCAATTTACCATTAATAAAAAAGTCAATCAAGAAATCCAGTCTCCAGTGCAAGCTATTAGAGTGCATTGAATTATCTAGTAAGTGAGAATGCTTGGAAACTGAATGTCAAAGCTACTTGGCTACAAGTTATTTACTGCTTTTGTACCATAGAGATGGTTATACTCAAATGATCTCCTAATAGCAGAAGAGCTCTTAGATGGCCTGTCATTATTCTATTATTACTTTACACACTGTGGGAAATACCTAATTAGTCCCCGCATCACCCCTGCTGGGGATCAGAGGCAACTGAGAAGATCTGGAGACATACATTGCGGTTGGTGGCTTTAGTGCATGAATGAACTCTGTTCTAAGAGCAAACTCTCTTCTCTCTTTCAGATCTGTTACAACCAGTTACTATAGTGGATGGCCAAAAGCAGAGTAAATCGCTGTCTATGTGTTTCTTACATAATTTAAGAACTTGGGCTTTGCCTATAAGGTATTATGTAATAAACAGTTTCTAGATGATACACAAGGATAAGAGAGAATCTTATTCAAGGGTTAAAAGGAGGCTTAAAAATACTAAAGCACCCAAGCTGGGCTTTGCTAATTGTGCTTTCTTCTCAGCCACATTTCCACAATTTAATTAACTATTCCCAAAGGGAACTTCTGAGCTAAGCACCAAAAGCCATTCTTTGAAAGCTCAAGAATTAGTGTTGTGAAAAAAATCCTGGGTCTAAGAATCTGGTCCAAGCTCAGCTGTTCACTCTTTGGTGACTTTAGAACAGGTTTTCTACCTCTCTGAGCCTTACTCTGCTATTTAGAGATGTGCGAGTAAGAATCAAGAATTGGAAAAATATTTAAGGTTCCTTCTAGCTACCTTCTTTAAGCAAATGTTTATGTGTAATAATCCAAGATTTAATGTTAACATAAGTAGTCAGTTTATAGTCAGATGTGTTTTCTACTGAAAATGGTCACTGATAGATTTCATACTAAAATCAAGATAGATCCTGGAAGCTGATATGCCTTGGCAAACGTATTTTATGAAGAAGAATGGTAAGTAACATCTATCATAACAGAGCATGTGCATCTTTGATTCTTCCTGGATGTGCCCACTTCAGTTTGGAATATTTGTAGTAAAAATATTATTTCTCTTGTCCATTCACTAATATATGAACTAAATCTACTGAAATGTTTTTTCGCTCTCCCCTCTTCTCTACAAGAATAGATTTTTGGATAGAAAGACACACTGACACCAAAAGAATTTGTGAAGTAATACAGTTTCCAATTTGTACCATTATAGTCAATGTCTTGTCATACATTTGAAAATTCTTACCTCATCAAGAATACAGAGATGAGTAGGTAAAAACCTCGAAGACATAGGGGTAGGCAGAGAGTTCATGAATAAAAACCAAATTGCACGTGAAACACTTGAAAGAATCAACAACTGGGATCTCATCCTACTGAAA
>NW_004955485.1:5256267-5260155 GCF_000276665.1 Chinchilla lanigera | reverse complement strand
ACCACTTTGTTTGTAACTCTGTATTGTCTGTATTGTGCTTGTGATATGTTGTAAAATGTTGTATGTCTGTTAATGTTTCCCTCCTTTTATCTTTAAAAAAAAAAAAAAGAATACAGAGATGAAAAGAATAAAGATTCTAGATGAAAGCTTTAGAATCTTATAAGTTAGAATGCTTCAATTATAAAATAAAACTAAAAAATAGATGTTAACATTCTGTAATTGATCTTATCCTGTATTCCCCAATCTCAGAACAAGGTTTATATGCCATTATTTTATTAAGAAATAAAATCATAGGGAAGCAGGACTGAAGAAAAAAGAGAGAGGGAAGACATAAGGGAAAACCAAATCAAGAATGGCACTTTTTATTTATTTTTTATTCTTTTATTGGTACACTTTAGATATTCATGATGATCACATTCACCATAGGGAATTTGGACCTGTACCTAACATATTCTGATTCTTCTTTTATCCCCAATCTCCTCTTCTCCTTTCAACCCCCCTTCTCTTCCTTATTTACAAAAGCTTTGAATCCAATTTTTCCTTCTATTTTCCCTTTTTTACTATTGTCTTCCTTGCTTCTCCTCCTCCCTTATTCTCCTTCCCATTTGAAACTTTTCTTCTTATTTCCCAATATCTATTATATATTTTGGTCCTTACTTATCATTTTGGTTTCTTATACCAGAAAAACAATGTGATCTTTAAACACATGCATCTGATTTATCTCACTTAATAGTATATTCTCCAGGTGCATCCATTTACCTAGAGATGTGTCATGTTTATCTTTCTTTATGGTTAAGTAGTACTCTGTTGCATAAAAGAATGTCTTTATCCATTCACTGGCTCACGGGTATTGGGGCTGCTTCCATGATTTGGATGTAACAAACTGTGTTGCTAGAAAAAATGGGTGCACATATATTACTGTGATATGATGCTTTTAATTCTTTCAGGAAAATACGAAGCAGGGAAATATCTAGGTCAAATGACATCATTAGTTTTAGCTTTTTGAGAAATCTCCACACTGATTTCCACAGTGGTTGTGCCAGTCTACACTCCCACCAACAGTGGAGAAGAATTCTTTTTTCCCCACAGTGCCTCCAGAATTTGTTATTGGTTGACTTCTTAATAATAGCCATTCTTTCTAGAGAGGGATGGAACTTCAGCTTTGTTTTAATTTATATCTTGAATGAGCTGTAATGCTGGTCAGTTTTTTAAATATATTTATGTGCAGCTTGTACTTCTTCATCTGAAAAGTGTCTATTCATTTCAGCTATCCATGTTTGGGTTGGGTCTTTAAATTTGTGGGGTGAAATTTTTTGAGTTCTTTATATATTCTCAATATTTGTCCTTTGAGGAACAGCTGGCCAACATTTTTTCCCACTCTATGGGTTGAAACTGGCACTTTTTTGGTTATATTTGCAAATGAGTTTTGATTAATTATGGAACCATCTTTTCTTTAGAGACAGGACATCACTATCTAGTTCAGGCTGGCCTTGAACTCACTAAATAACCCAGAGTAGCCTTGAGTTTATGGTAATCCTCTTGCCTCAGCCTCTCAGTGCTGGGATAAGAGCTGTACTCCACCAGGTCTGGCCTGGAATCATCTTCTCAAGCAGTGCACAGGCTGTATTTCAAGTAGCTTACCTGGGGCTGCGATTTATCCATCATCATTTGCATCCTATTGGTTCAAATTCACTCTGAAAACAAATTCTCCCCACTTTCTGGACTTGCACAAGCAGAAATCCAAGGAAAGTCTGGCATATCATACAGCCCGGTGTGGGAGGCCATCGTGGCGGCAGGGAAACGAGACACTGCAGGTTGTGTCTGCACAAAGACAGGCAGGATCGTTTGGAGTTGGCCTCCACCGCAGTGACGGGAAGCGGTATGTGTCTGACGGGACGCATTCGAGGTGTCTGATTCTGAGTGCTTTCCCCACTAACTGCACCTGTGAGGTGGAACAGGGACTTCCTCATGAGCAGTATATGCAGAACGAGTTGGGGGATTCATCCTACGGTGGCAGTGACATGAGTGACTGTGTCATGTAGCTGTCAGACAAAACGAGGCAAAACAACAGAAACAGTTCCACCCTGGGTGACGCTAACGAGAGTGGAGTGTGTAGGAAGATGCCAGTACTGTTCCGCTCTGCGCTGGCTAGAGTTTACACCGAACCAGGGATGATCAAGGAAAAGTGATCCATTATAAGTTAGGCTGCATAAAGAATCACAGAAAGCAATTAGGAAATTTTTAATTTGCGGAACAAAAAGACAATTATTCCACTCCATTTTTTGCTAGTACTTGTAGGCATTCATAGGGAGACAGTGGAGAGTTATTCAGCAGAGTCCAATGGACAGACATAAAAACAGGTTTGCATTCATGAGGGACACAAGTTTTCAGCAATTCTTCACAAATGGGGTAAAGCAGGATTCTGCAATGGTGTTCACGTATATGGGTAGGATACGGAAACAGAAGAAGGGCTTTTTGAGTCAGAAGCTGTGTGAATGTGTGTTTGAACATAGATCCCAGGATTTATACTTGAGCAAAGACTGACACACTTCCTGACATTTCTGAATCAGTTTTCTCAACAGATGTTGTTAGGGTTAATGCAAGAAATGCAAGATATAATATGTGACTGAGCACAAATCTCCAGGAGTAATGAACACTGTTACAAATATTCACCACCACGACCGAGAAATAGAGGGTATATTAAGATAAAAGGATAGAGGAAAGTTTCCTTTGAGTAGAGGGTGACTTTCAGCAACTCAGATTTTATAAAGAAAAGCTCTTGTTCTTATAGTGAATACTCATTCAGTGGCAAAATTGCAGTATTTTTAAATGGGGCTCATATGAATGGGAAAAAAATAAGCTCACATTGGAATAAGCCTCCAAGGTATCTTTCAAAATTCTCATTAGGAAACACCATGGCCAACAGGCCATGTGGGTACTAAATCTAAGAACAAATAACGTAAATGAGATGCTAAACATGCAAATCCTGTACCATTTGCTAAAGAGCATAAATTCAATTGGTCAGCTGCCAAGTGAAATGTAAAAGAGACTAATACAATATTACCATGGCAGAAAACATTATTAGAAATTAAACAAATGAATAAACATGTCCCTCTCTGGTGAATACTTGTAGCAATTATTGAAAAAATTTGCAATATGTGGTATTTTAACAAAGCTTAACACAATACGATGAACAGTTTTCTGGGATGAAGCTCTGGGGTGTTTTGCTCTGAGAACTGGATGGTGGTCTGTCCTTGCTTCTAATGAGAGGTAAGGAAATAATGAAAAACATCAATTTGGTGATGAACTGGTGTTAAGGAGAGAGCGGCACCAACTGCCCGGTCTTCTCAGTTGGGACAGGTGACCCATGAATGCGAGTTCCTCCACTCCAATGGGAAATCAGGCTATCCAACACCTTCCGTGGAATACAGACACTTTGCAGAGGACATGGTTGCAAATGGCCCTTGGAAGACAGTTAGTATTTATTCAAAATGGCATTAAAATTGACATAGAATGAAGTCCTCAAATGCACCTGAATTTTCCTACTTTTGTCTGACACTAACTAAAAAACTGTCGCATGCATTTTATCCTTCCATCCATCCACCCATCCATTGCCAGTCATCTGTCCATCCATTCACCCATCCATCCATCCACCCATCCACCCATCCACCCATCCACCCATCCACCCATCCACCCATCCATCCATCCATCCACCCTTCCATACAATCTTTTACAGTATAATCCTTGGAACTGGGCTGCCTAGTATCTGAATCATTAGCCTCAACATAGTAACAAAGTAACCTTGAGAAAATTCTTAAGCATTCCCAAACTACAGTTTTCTCATATATAAATTGGAGGTAATAATACTAATCTCATAGACTTCCTGTA
>NW_004955485.1:5191285-5256114 GCF_000276665.1 Chinchilla lanigera | reverse complement strand
CACTGGGTTTGGAACCTAGGAAGCCCCCATTTTGTACTCAAGGTAACAGTTGTTATTTCAGTCAAATTGATTACATGCCTGCTAGCCATTGTTATTCAAAAATGCTTAATAATCTTTCCACTGTTGTGCTTCCATCTTTAATTAGTGTCAGTGCTAGAAACAGCAGAAGACATCACTCTCTTAAGGAATGGTGCTTGTCCGTAGGAAAGACATTTCTCTAGGGTATCTATGTGAATCCCCACACTGTCCACCCTAGCCAACATTATCACTAGGCAGCTTCTTATGAGTAAAACATGAAGGCTTGTGTTCTGAACTGTGCCCAAAATTCAAGAAAATTTACCTTGGAAAGAGCAGTCAGGATCAGCCAGGACAGGGACAGAATGTGCATAAACGGCTGTGGCACTTTTCATTCTAAATGAACGTCAGCTTGCAGACCATCCTGGCCCTGTTCCCACAGACTATCCTCAAAATAAGTCCAGTTTCCCAAGGGTCCTCTGTAACAGGACATTTCTCCGCCCAGCCTTGACTGAAGAGACGTGTTTAAAGAACATGCTCACAATTTGGATCCACTTTCATTTTCTTTGCTTGAAAAAACCCTGACAAGATCTATCACATTCAGGACAGGCACACACGCTACAGTGGGCCCTTTTTGCTCAGATAAACTATCCAAAGTGAGGAGTTCTGAAGTTCATCAAATTTAGTTTTAAAGAAAAACTTTAGTTGTTTGTAGTAAGTAGGGATATAATCAAGACCTAGAAACTTGAATTTAAATATGAATTTTAGGCAAATCACATTGTTTTGACCTAGTACCACAGACAAATGTAGTCTCATGTCACCATGGTGAAGCAGAGCTCTTGTCCTAAGAGCTTTCTTAAAGAGATTGAGACTGCTTTGCTACAGGCATCTAAAACTCATGTAAATATGAACTGACAAATCATTGGAAAAGTTTGTTTACAAAGAACTTTGTCGCTAAAATACTAAATAGTGTGTTCTTTGTTTTTAAAACACTCCACGATGAATAGGGACAGGACCTGTTAGAGTCATAAAAAAGTATGGTAAGTGATTTAATGTAACTGAGACATTTCTTGCCATTCTTTTATCAAAATAAAAAACAGTGATACAAATCTCAATCAAAAGCTTCATATTGAGAAATGTTTTTGAATGCATATTAGCAAATATAGCCCAAATGTGGGGGTGGGGGCAGAAGGATAAGAGAGAGAAGGAGAGAGAGAGAGAGGCAACTCGAGCGATTCTGTACCACTCCATGATATCACAATAACTTCTGTTTCTTTGAGTTAGGAATGGATAAGAAAGCGAGATTAATTATATATTTTCTATCATAAGATTATATTTTAGGTGAGGAAGGCAGATAGATAATGTTAAAGCACATTAACTATTTCCTTTCAGATACCGATGGACACTGTGAAGAAAATAAAGAAGGTGGTACGCTGTCATATCATAGGTGGAATAGCACCTGGACTGGCAGTTCCTCTCACGGGCTGACATTTCAGTTAGAACTGAATGACAGGTCAGGGCCAGGTGTGGAGACAGCAGGATGGCACATGCAGAAACCCAGGGCAGAAATGAAAAAGAGCCTGATGTGGCTGCAGCTTCACAGATAAGTGAAAGGGAAGTGAATGAGATAAATGTAGGCAGGTAGACAGGGATCAGGTCATTTAGAGCTTTATGAGAGGTTGAATTTTATTTAAGTGAAATGAGAAGTAATTGGAAATTTTTAAGTTTCCCATTTTCTCATTTACCTTATTTTCAATTCTTCATGTAACATTTATTTTTTAATGACTATAGATTAGGCTAAATGTAGGCCCCATTAAGTTCCCAACAACATAAATTTTACAGGCTACTTTCTTTCTTCACATAAAAATAGCAATTTATAATAAAAATGAAAGAAGAAATCTATTACCTGGAAAATTAAAGAAAAAAAAAGCGTAAGAAACTACAGTATTAGATCATGAGTCAAAACTATGATTTCAGATTATTTGGAGAGTAATTAAATGTGTACACTTTCATTTTTGGCTATGAGCTAGACTCCATACGTTGCCCAACTTTTCTACTAAAAACAACTAAAACTCTCTCATAAAATTTATGGCAGAAGTTAGGCAGATAGTCACTACCTTATTTTCTCTCTCCCTTTCTCCCTTTCTCCCTTTCTCCCTTTCTCCCTTTCTCCCTTTCTCCCTATCTCCCTTTCTCCCTTTCTCCCTTTCTCCCTTTCTCCCTATCTCCCTTTCTCTCTCTCTCTCTGTCTCTCTGTCTCTCTGTCTCTCTCTTTCTCCCTCTCTCTCTCTCTGTGTCTGTGTCTCTATCTCTGTCTGTGTCTCTGTGTCTCTGTCTTTGTCTCTGTCTCTCTGTCTCTCTGTCTCTGTCTCTGTCTCTGTCTCTGTCTCTGTCTCTCTCTCTCTCTCCTTTCTTGGTTATTTTTCTATGTACACAGCTTGGCCACATTTCCTAGCCCTCATGCCTAGCTGGGATGGTCTGAGTGGCCTTGGCTATGTATGTGAACTGAAGCAGTGAGTTATTTCTGGTACAAGGCAATTATGAGTAAGTTTACATTCTCAACATTCTCTACCCTCACCTTGCCACACACATTTGTTATCTGAAACTTTTCAGGATGGATATGAAGACACATATTAAAAATGGCAGTGGCAAGCATTTGGCAAATCTGAAGATTTAGTTTCTGAAATCAGTTCTTGTACTTACCCAATGAGAAACTTCAGGGTAAGAGGTTGAAATAAAAGAAAAATTGTTAAGTGTGTGTGCTGATAAGTATTGTTTTCTTTTTAAAATTTTTCTTCTTTTTATTCTTTTAAAAACAATAATAAAAAACCATAAAAACAATACAGAATTTCAAAACAAGATGACAAGAAATTAAAAAGGGTTATTACATTGCATATTATTATATTCAAAGTAATTGCTCATATTACCAGGTATAGGCATGTAGGATTGATCAAACAATATAAACATGAACTCTTTCATTCAATGAAATAATACAAATTAATAGTACAATTATCTTGGCTTTCTTGTATATATATTCCTTCCTTCTTTTCTCCTTTCCCCCATCCCGGTTTTTCTTCCCTTTTTGAGCATTTTCTTTCCCTTTCACAAAGTCTATTATACCTTTTGGATCTTCTTTACTCTTTCAGTTCCTTACACTAGAGAGATGATATTATGTTTACACATGTGAGTCTGATATATTTCACTTATGCATATGATCTCTAGTTGCATCCATTTACCCATAAAAGCCTCCAGTTTATCTTACTTTATAGCTGAGTAATAATCCATTGTATAAAAATATCACATTTTTTTCATCCACTCCTCAGCTGATGAGCGTTTGCAGTGTTTGCAAGATTTAGTTATTTCAAATTGTGCAGAGATAAATATGGGTGCATATATATCACTGTGGTATGATCTTTTAAATTTTCTGGAGAAATACCCAGAAGGGGATTAGCTGAGTTGAATGGAACCTCTAATCCTAGTTTTGTGAGGAATCTCCACACTGATTTACACAGTGGTTGCACCAGTCTACACTCCCACCAAGAGTGGAGAAGGGTCCCATTTCCCCCACAACCTAATCAGCATCTGTTATTAGTTGATTTTCTGATGATAGTAATTCTTTCTGGGGTGAGATGTAATCTCAGTGTCATTTTAATTTGCATTTTTCAGATGACAAATGATGTTAAACATTTTTTATATATTTATTTTCCATTTGCATTTCTTTATCTGAGAAACGTTTTTTTATCTCAGATGCTCATTTTTACATTGGGTCTTTAAATTTGGGGGTCTGATTTCTTTTTTTTTGTTTGTTCCTTATATGTTCTAGATAGAAATCCTGTGTCTGAGGGACAGTCAGCTAAAACTTTTTCCCAATTTGTGGGTTTTCTTTTTATTCTGCTGGTGATTTCTTCAGATGTGCAAAAAATTTTCAGTAACATGAAATTGCAGTTGTTGACTCTTTGAAGTATTTCCAAGCAGTTTGGTTTTTGTTTATGAACTCTCTGCCTAACCCTATGTTTTCAAGATTTTTACCTACTTTCTCTCCCAGTAGATTTAGTGTTTCTGTTTTAATATTGAGATCTTTGATCCATTTTGACTTGAGTTTAGTGCATGGTGATAGACATGGGTCTAGTTTTAGTCTTTGCCATATAGAAAACCAGGTTTCCCTTCACCGTTTATTAAACAGGCTCTTTTTCTCCCAGTGAACATGTCTCACCTCTTTGTCAAAGATAAGGTGGCTGACTGTGTTTGTAGTTGTGCCTGCATCTTCTAATCTGTTCCATTGATTCTCAGGTATGCTTTTTTGCCAGTACCGTGCTGATGTTATCACAGTAGCTTTGAGGTATAATTTCAAGTAAGGGGTGGTGATGCCTCCTGTCTTGCCTTTGTTGCCCAGCAATGCCTTTTCTATTCTAGATCTCTTCTGGTTCCAGCAAATTTTAGAAAAATTTTCTCCAGATTTGTAAGGTATTCTAATGGTATTTTGATCAAGAATGGATTAAGTCTGTATAACAGTTTCGGAAGTATGGCCATTTTCTCATTGTTAGTTCTTCATATTCCATGAGCAAGGAACAGCTTTCCATTTTCTGAAATCCTCTTTGATCTCTTTTTTCAGTGTGCTGTAATTTTCAATATATAAATCTTTTACTTCCTTTGTTAGATTGATTCCTAAGTATTTCATTTTTGGGGTACTATTATGAAAGGTGTGGTTTCTCTAATTTCTCTTTCAGTGAGTTTGTTGTTTGTGTACAGAAATGCTATTGATTTTTGAGTGTTGACATTACATCCTGCCATGCTACTGAGTTTGGTTATTAAATGTAAAAGTCTTTTGGCTGAGTTTTTGTGGTTTTCTGTGTAGAGTATCTTGTCATCTGCAAATAATGATAATTTTAATTCTTCCTTTCCTATCCTTATTCCTTTTATTTCTCTCTCTGGTCTAATTGCTCTGGCTAATGTCTCCAGAAGTACATTGAATAGAAGTGGTGATAATGGAATCCTTGTCTTGTTCCTGATTTTAGAGTAAAAGCTTTCAATTTCTGTTCATTTAGTATGATATTCACTGTTGGTTTGTCACAGACAGCTTTTATCAGGTTGAGATAAAGACCCTCCGTTCTGATTTACTGTATGACTTTTATCATCAATGAGTGTTGGACTTTATCAAAAGCTTTTTCTGCATCCATGGAAATATCATGAGATTTTTGTCTTTGGCTTTGTTGATATGATGCATTACATTTAATCATTTGCATAGAATTAAACTATCCCTACATTACTGGGATGAATTCCACTTGGTCATAGTATATAATCTTGATTATTTGCTGCATTTTGTTTGCTAGTATCTCATTGAGGATTTTTGCATCTATGTTCTTTATGGAGATTGGTCTGTAGTATTCTTTTATAGTTGGGTCTGTCTTTAGTTTTGGTAATACTTGCCTCCAGGAATGAATTAGGGAGAACTGCTTCCCTTTCAGTTTCATTACAGAGTTTGAGGAGTTTAAATTTCTTGTAAAATTCAGCTGTGAATTCATCAGCACCTGGGCTTTTCTTTGCTGGTAAGCTTTTATGATATGTTCAATTCTGTTGACTGATATTGGGTTATTCAGAATTTTTATATCTGCTTGATTCAGCTTTTGTAATATATATATTTCTAGCAATCTGTCTATTTCATTCTGTGTTTTCCATCCTATGAGAGTAGATATTTTTGAAGCAGGTATTGATGATCTTCTGAATTTCCACAGGATCTGTCATGATTCCACCATTTTCTTTCCTTATTGCATGAATTTGAGTTTTTTCTTTTCTTTTTTTGATAAGGTTTCTAGGGGTTTATCAATTTTATTTATTCTTTCAAAGAATCCACTCTTTAATTCATCCATTATTTGTATTGTTTTCATAGTCTCAATTGCATTCATTTCTGCCCTGATCTTTATAATTTCTGCCCTTCTTTGGGCTTTGGACTTCACTTGCTTTTCTTTTTCCAAAAGCTTGAGGTGTAGCATTAGTTTGTATATTTGTCCTCACTGTGTTTTCCTGATGTGAGAATTCACTGCTATAAATGTCCCCCTGAAGGCTGCTTTCATTACATCCCATAGTTTTTGGTAAGTTGTATTTGCATGTTTATTTTATTGTAGATTTGTTTAATTACTTCTTTTATTTTATCTATGACCCATGGTTTATTCAGGAGAGTATTATTTCATTTCTATGTGTTTATGGAATTTTTGCAGGTCTCATGTCCATAATTTCCAATGTCATTGCACTCTGAACAGGAAATACGCATGAGATAATTTCAGTTCCTTTGCATTTACTTAAACATGTTCTGTGGGCTAGTATATGGTCTATTTTAGAGAATATGCAGCTGAGAAGAATGTGTATTCTGGTTTTTTTTTTTAAATTTTTTTTGTTTTTTTCTTCTGCTACCAGGAATCAAACTTATGACCTTGCACTTGCCAGGCAGGTGCTGTGCCTCTGAGCTAAATCCCCATCCCCTAGAATGTGTATTCTGATGTTATTGCGGGGAACACTCTGTAGATGTCTATTAGGTCCATTTTTTTTCACAAGTCGAGTTCAGTTCTGTTATTTCTTGGCTGATTTTTTGTCTAGTTGATCTATCACTTTGTGACAATGGGGTGCTAAGCTTCCTTGTTATAATTGTGATGTTGCTTATTTGATTTTTCATGTCTATTAGTATAGTTGGATGCTCCTGTATTCGGTGCATATATATTTATGATTGTTTACCCTTCCACTTGACATTTTCCCCTAACAAGTATATGGTGACCTTTTCTATCTCTTTTGCTCATTCTTCCTTTGAAGTTCTGCAAACAGAATAGCTAACCTTGCTTTTTTCTGGGTTCCTGTCACATGGAGTATTGTTTTCCACATGTTGACTTTCAGTCTGTGAATTTCCTTTTGAGTTAAATGTATTTCTTGTATACAGCAAATTGTTGGATTTTGTTTCTTGACTCACTCTGCCAGTCTGCTTCTTTTGATTGGTGAATTGAGGCTGTTTACTTTAGTGGTTATCACTGGTATGTATTAGCTTATCTTTGTTATGTTATTTTTCTGCAGCTGGTTTATTAGTTTTTGCCTGTGTTTAATTGCTTGCTTGTCTTGGTGGTATCTTTCTGTTGTTGTTCTTGGAATTGTGGTCATTTTTATCTCTTTCCAGAATATCTTTCAGTACTCTTTATAGGGGTGGTTTGGTGGTCATGCATTTCTTCAGTTTTATTTATGTATTTTTTTGTCATGGAAGTATCTCATTTTTCCATTAATTTTGATAGACAGTTTTGCAGGATACATCATTCTGGGTTGGAATTTGTTTCCTTAAAGACTTGAAATACTTCACTCCATGCTCTTCTTGACATGATGGTTTGTTCTGAGAAGTCTGCTGTGATTATGATAGGCTTTCCTTTAAAGGCAATCTCTTTCTTTTCTCTAACAGCTTGTAATAGTCTGTTCTTGTGCTAAATTTCTAGGATCTTGATTATTATATGTCTGGATATAGATTTATTTTGGTTATGGCTAATTAGAGTTCTATATGCCTCACTTATATGTACATCAGATTCTCTTCCCATGCTTTAGAAATTTTCTGCTATTACTTCTGCAAATAGCCTTATGTCATTTGTTTTGACTCCTGCTTTTTCACTAGCACCTCTCAGTTGTACACGGTTTTTGTTTGCATCATCTAACAGCTGCTGCATTGTTATTTCCTAGTTCCTTGTTATTTTTAAGACATCTCTCCATGATTATTAGCTCAACTCCTGTGTTCAAGGTCTGAAAGTCTATCTTCAGCTTTGTTCAAGTGGCTTTGCCAGCTTTCAGTGGTATTTACAATTTTCTGGATATCTCTTGAATCTGTTTCATGCATTTTAATTCTTTCCTGTATTGTTCATTCAAGGTTTCCATTGTTTTCCTATGCTCCTTTGTTTTTAACTATATTTCTTCTTTAGATATACTGAGCAATTCTTTCACCATGGTTGTTATTTCTTTTTTTTAGCTGAGAGGTTATTTCTGATTTGATTTACTCTATAGCCTCCTGGAGTTTTACTTCACTTCAGTTGCTACCATTTCAGAAATTTCAAGTGTGTGACTTCTAAGCTCTTCTATGTTGATATCTCCTGGATTTTTTCTGGGTGGACTGGAGGTCTGAGATTGCATTTTGTTCATTCTTTTGGTATTTTCTATTTCAAAATTTTCTTAATTTTGTTTTCTGTTATGATCCTTGTGAGTTTTACTAATAAGTAGACACATCATTAATATCAAGGTCTTTCTAAGTCTGATATCTTCTTTGTGCAGAAAATTCTTGCTTTGTGTCTGTCTCAAGATCCTACACTCCCAATAAATTGAGAGTGGAATGTTGGTTTCTGTTTGGCTCTGTCCCCAGTGTTTTGGTGTAGCATCTGTTGAGTTTATTACCCTAGAGCTTCCCAATATTGTTACAAATGGGAGAGCAACTGATTACAATAGGTGAGACATCCTAGCTACTGTTGTACAATTTGCAATAATGATAGCAACAAGCACAATCTCGGTATTGACAAATTGTGGTAAGTATTATTTTGTACTTCCAATCATAGGATCAAAGTCTATAGTTATATAACAGAACCAATCAGAAATTAGCAGTTTGTATGCAAGGTGTTTCCTCTTGCTAGGGTGGATTTGCCTGGATTCCTCCAGATGAGCCTGTTACCATGTCTCAGGCACTTCCCACACTGCCTGCCCATCCCATGGTGCAGGGGGATGGGTTAGCCATTTGGATTCTTCCACACTGAGACTTCTGCAATGGCATAGGGGTGGTGGCCAGTGTTTCTCCCTCTCTCAGTGCTCACTGAGGTTCTGTGTTGTTTTCTTTTAACAAAATACTATAAAACAGAATACTCAGGGGGCTCGGGATTTAGCTCAGCGGCACAGCGCTTGCCTGGCAAGTGTGAGGTCTTGAATTTGACTCCCAGTACCAGAAAAAAACAAAAACAAAAACAAAACAAAAAAATAATACTCAGGTTATAAATGGCTGATTTGCAAGCAAAAATAAATGAAAATACAGGAAATGCAGAAATGGGAGGCTTGTCAATTTTATCCACTGCCTCTAAACTACAGTCTTATGAAATCATATTGAAGAATCTTTGCACAACAAATGCTTATTAAGACTCAGACTTGCAGCAGATATCAGATTAAGACAGTGATCTGAGAGTGTCAGCCACCCGGCACTACTGTCAGTAGCCACTCCTGACTAAATCAAGGGGATGAGCTAGCACAAAGAGATAGCTGACTCAAGAACTTAAGAAAAATCTTTGTTGGTAGCAGAAAAAAATTGACTGGAAGAAAATAGGTCAGAAGTCAAGTAAGTGCTGGAAGGATTTAATTGCAAAAAAAGCTTCCAGTACACACCTCACCCCCACCCCCAGAAAAAGAGAAAAAAATATCTGACTGATTGAAAGGCAAAAACAACTGCTAGGACACCATATTTTCATGAGGAAGAAGCAGGCCCCCTAAAGTGAGATGTGTACTTTCAAAGTCATGTCAAATATGATCATGGAAAATAAACAGAAATAAAGTCCCAGAGGATGAAATCATGAAGATAAATGGATAAGAGCAGTGGTTCAGAACCTGGACAAGGACCTTCATCCTCTCTTGATCTCAGATTTACCCGAGACAAGTGATTGTTTTTATCTTTTCCAAAGAGAAGTGTTTTGGGGGTTATGTTGATTGTGTGCCACCACCCTGTACTCTGAGTGTGAGAAAAGAAATTGATTTCTCTTTCCAGTTTGTTGGTCACCAGAAAATGGCAAGTCCTATGTGCGCCTGATGAGGTGAGAGTGTATCTCTGGAAGATCCTAAACCTTTAGTTGGACGTAGTCATGAGGTGAGGCATTGGCAAGTGGGATGGAATTAGGATGGCCACAGGTTCTTTACAACTCCTGCTATCAACAGGTAGAATTTAATCTCTCTTCTTTTTAATCTGGGCTCCCATTCTTGACCCACAGAATCTCACAGGGAGTGATATTCTTAGGGAGATTGGCCATAGGAAGTCTTATATCTTATACCCAGCCCGTTAGATGACTCAGACTTAGCGCCCTAAGCTTCCTTATGATAATTCCAGCCACCCTGATATCGCTACCCCAATCAAGTCTCCGGGAAATACATCCTGAAGAGAGTCTATAAGTATGTTCAAATGGAAAGGCATCAGGCTGAATCAAGACTTCCAGCAATCCTGTCCAGCATATAAATGAAGTGAGCTTAGATCTTCTACAAAGGATTAGCTAAAAGAAAGCTCATAGAAACCATCAGAAGCACAATATTATCTATTGACCCATCTGTGAATTTCTTAATCAAGAAAATGGTTATATAAAACAGTAATTACTTACAAATGGTTAATAATCGATCATAAAAGAATAAAACCTAAAAAAATTGAAATTTCAGAGAATTTGTATAAATAATTCATATTGATGAAGCAATAACATAGAGAATTCAGAACTGAATAACACAACAAATAACTGAATAACAATAACAAAAATGCTCCTCCTATGAAATACCATCAAATGAAACTAAAGCAACTTTTAGAAATAAATCTGCAGGCTGAAAGACTTAAATATATATTTTGAAAAAGAAGATATGTTTAATTTAAAAAGCCAACCACTCAATTTAGTGAAGTTAGAAAAGGAGCAAAATAAATCAAAAATAAAACAGAAGGCTTAGTAATAATAACAGAAATTAATAAACTAGACAGCACACGTAGTAGGGAACAAAAAGAAAAAACAAAAGACAAACATTTATCAGATTTTTCTTTTTGCCTTCTCAGGGGACTGACCCCTTGAAAGATATAGCATTCTAACCAAAAAAGACCAAAACAATATTAGAACAAAACAAGGCAGGTATATTAACAGATAATTGGGTGCAAGGAAACATAAGGTGTTTTTTGAATAATATTATTTCAGTAAATTAAAAAACTTAGGAAATCAGCTAATTACCAGGAAAAGTACATCTTACTATCTTGCCAAAGCCAACACAAGAAATAATCAAAAATAAAATCAGCCTTTAGGTAGGTGTATAACTTACAGCACTTTGAGGAGCAATTTCGCATTATCTGAAAGGTTGAAAATGACCATTCTTCACAACTTCCATAGAACAATTCCAGCTTATGTGCAATTTACTTATATAAATTGACTATCATTAAAATGAGAAAAAATTCATATTAACAATAGCAGTTGCTAACATTTATTGGGCACTTATCCTGAATCAGGAATTATTCTTAAGAACTAATGAGTACTTAAATTCTCACAGCTCTAAAAAGGAGCCATTATTATTTTCTCCTTTTAAAGATCAAACCTAGGTTCATTCACGGTGATGTTACTTAAAATATATAGCTAAGCCACCCATAAATTGCAATGTCAGGTGTTACTTAACCACTATGCTTTACTGCTGCTCATAGATTAAGATTCATTTTACAGACTTTCTATAATAACTATATATAGCATTTATATGCAAAACAAAACAGATATTATAAAACAATTTCCAGGCCAGTTTCTGCTGGAATTCTTACAAACCTTGAATTCATTTAGTGAAAATTAAAGATATTTTAATGTAGGACAGAAAGAACTTTGGAGGACGTTAACCACAGTGCAATGCTGTTACATGGAACTTTCAATTTTAAAAGCAAGTTGCCATAAGCCTTCATAAAAGCCTAGTAAAGCAGGTTTATGCCATCATTTGCATTTTATGGATAAGGAAAAAGGTCACATGACAGTCTCTAGTTCACAGAAAAGAGTCGTCACTCTGGATGCAGACATTACACCCATGGCTTAGCCACGCTTATTTACATAATAGATGTCACACTGGTCCAGAATAGGTTTCTGCCTTGAAAAGGATCCTAAGGAATGTCCTGCAGAATCCAGAACATGCTCACTCTGAAGACTTTGCTCCTTTTCAAGGACCGGTTGTAAATCAGTGATGCCTGGGGAAGATAAGAAAGTGTCAGCCCATGACTGGTTTAGGAGAAGAGAGAGTGTCAAGGAAAGTATGTTTTTAATTTTTTTAAATGATTCTATGTGAATTTATTTTTTTTCATTTGCTGGACTTGCCATAGATGGTGGCTCAGGAGCTGTCTCTTGGTAAAAATGAAAACATGGCCAGGATCATCTTCCATCACCCATCTCTTCTTTTCAAGTGTTTTTATTGCTCATGATTCCACAGTCCTCGAGAATTTGGCCCTTCGCTGCCCTATTCTTTCTTTCAGTTGGCTGACTTCCTTTGAGATTCTTAACTGGTTAATCTGCTTTTGGGAGGTGGGGATTGGGCTAGTCAAGAAGTCCTTAGACTTCACTATAGGTTGCAATTCTTAGGGACTGGGGATTTAGCTCAGTGGCAAAGTGTCTGCCTGGCAAGCGCAAGGTCGTGAGTTCGGTTCCCTGTACCGGAGAAAAGCCAAAAAATAAAAATAAATTAAAAAATAAATAAATAAAATAAAATTTAAAAAGGTTGCAATTCTTTTGTCAACTCTCCTGGAGATCTGAATCTTCCATCCTTTACCTCTTAGCTCTTCTCCCCCTCTGTCAGGGAGAAGGATGGGCTGGATAGTTCAATATACAAAGAGTGCTTTCTAACTCTCACATTCATGTCTCTACCAGTACAATACGTAATTAGAGAATTGCTGAAGCTATTACTCCTCCCAGGACTAACTGCAGTGCAATGAAAAGATTTTAAATTGCTTTGCTTTATTCAGTCCCTTATCTCTTATAATTGACTGAAACACTCTAGATTTTTCTCTTGTCAATTGTCCTCTTCTCCAATCTATTCTGCACACTGTGATCAAAATAAGCTCTCTTATGACTGAGATCACTACTTGGCTTCCTGCACAAATTTTTCCATGCCCACAATCTGTTTAGATGGTATTAGATAGGACAGGGAGGTAGCTGAGGTCCACAGAAGTACAGTTCATTCGAACTGACCATGACCAAGGCAAGTTGTCAGTAATACAAATAATTTCTTGATCATGTTTAACATACTTTTTCTTATTGTTAACTATATCTGAAATATATTTGCTACTCACTTTAATGCACTGTCACCTTCCCAACTCCTCCAGACTTCCTCCTAAGGCGATGTTAATTGAGCTGCAGGGAATGGCTAGCTGCTCTGGACACTTGCTCCATGTGCTAGGGTCATTATTTTTTAAAGTTGTGGGAGTATCAGTAATTTTCAGTTTCTTTACCCCTGTCTTCTTTTCGGCAAAGTCTTTGTAATCTGTTCCTCTGAATGTATTTATACAGACTAAACCTAAGCCTTTCGTTTCCACAACACCATGAATTTTTCACCTTCTCAACATGGTCTAGTTTGATTATACATCATCACTCACCATCTTTTCGTGGTCCCTGTTGCTCTCACAACCAGGATCCAAACCTCATCATCTGGTCTTTAAAGTCTTTTATGATGGGATTCCAATTTAACTTTCAGCCCCACCCTATTTTCTACTCTCCCTCTCCTACCACATCTTCCATCATCCATTACCTACATCCTACTAACTGATCAAGATTTGTCATGCTCTGTCACTCTCATACAGGGCGGTGATTTGCATGGTGTTAATTTCTCAGATTTTGAAAAAGTGATTAAATAATTGAAGCTCATCAGGGCCTGCACAATTTAAAAAACTTTCTAAATGATTTCTCAATACATACTATCTGTTATTTGGTATTATTGTTACTCATATCTATGTCTTTGCTTATACAGTTTCTATAGGGTGAAATTTACTTCATATCCTCTCTGAGCATTGAATTTTTACTTATTATCCAAAGGTTGGATGAAGTGCTACAAATCTGTGAAGTCCTCCATGGTAATTATGGTCAGAATTAATTGTTCCCTTTTGTGTATTATTTAGATATTATAAAGATATTATATAGATATTATAAGCTTTAGTTATGCTTCAGTTTTAGCACATATTAGTTATTTATTTCTGTCTCCACAATTAGATCATAAGGTTAATGTGGGTGGGGACTAAGGACTATTTGTTAGTCATCCTCATGGTCCCAGTGTGCCTATGACTGATTATTTAAGAAAAAAATGCCTGATAAAGTGCACTTGGAAATTGAAGATGAGAATTATTCAGGCCACTGAGGAGGTAAATTATAGTGGAGGTACATGAACATTTAAAAGCATTTTGAAGCTGTGACCATTAGTATTACTTCAGTTTCCATGGTCACTATATCCAAAGTCAGCTGTATGATTCTTTCTACACAAACTTAAAGAGTTTAGGATCAAGAAAAAGGTTTATTAGTTAATTACATTAATATCTAGGTAAAGAAGTCTATCTATCTGTCTATACTCGTACATACACATATATTCATATTAAGCAAATTACATATCTAACAATGGGCAGATATAGGCAAATCTATTATAGTAGAAGGCAGAGAATGTTCATGGCTTTCAAAGTTATGATAATAAAAATGCTAAAATTGTTAATGTTTATTAAATTATTACTCTCTGTAAGTAATCATTCTTAGAATTGTTACATAATTAACTTACAAATTAAGTTAATTTGTAAGCACCTCTTTCTCTATGAAGAGTTGTTCCTTATAATGTTTGTCCTACCTTATTGATGAAAGGGTGCGTCATCACAAGCATAAGGAAAATGCCGCACCCTTGCAAAGAGTGTAGCTTACGAAAAGGAAGAAACACCAACCATAGCGTGGAGAGTCTTGGTAAGCAATGTGTCCTCAGGTGACCGCGGTTATCCTCAATGCAGGGAGACATCATCACACGGTGACAGAACGTGCCCTTGATATGAGGCAAGGAAACTGATGCTCTGTGGTCCCCCTCCTCTCTCTCAGCTCCTCTTCCCACTTTAACTAGGGAAAACACATCAGCCAAGTTCCGGAAGAAGGAAATTCCTACAAAACACCTGACTAGTGCTCCTCAGGCGGTCCAAGTCATAGAAAAGGACGGTCACAGGGAAACCACAGAGTCAGAGGTACTGAAGGAGACGATCCTGGAACAGAAAAAGGATGTGAGGTGAAAATGAATGAAAGCTGAGTAAACTGTGGATCTTACCAGTGATGATGGTGATGGTGATGATGCAACAGTGCTGGTTCATCAATTTTCACATATGCATATATTGAATTGAATTGTGTTCCACAGAAACATATGTTGAAATCTTAACCCCTGGTAACTTGATGTGACTTTATTTGCGGTGGGGTCTTTGTAGACAAAAGTGTAGATAATAGTAAGTTAAAATGAGGTCATAGTGGTGCAGGGTGGGCCCAAAACACCATAGCTGATACCCTTAGTGAAAGGCTGGGAGAGACAGACACACAGAGGGGGAAGTCAGATATTTAACAACCATGGTAGAAACTGGATAAACCAGCAAGTCCAAGGATCCCCAGCAGCCTCCAGAATCTGGGAAGAGGACAAGAAAAATTCTGCCTGGTGTCTTCAAAGGGTGCATGACGCTGAGACCATCTGTTTTTCAGACCCCAAATCCTGAGGAATTGTGTGAATTATTCTGTTGTTTTAAGCCAACCATTTTGTGGTCATTTTAATGGCAGACCTAGAAAGTAATACAGTGCCTTAGAGGAAACTCACATATGTGTTCATATGCATGTGTGTGTGTGCACATGTGTTGGAGATAGTGTGTGAGAACTCTCTGTTTCATATACTCATTTTTCTTGTAAAATATAACTATTCTAAAACATGAAGTCTTTTAGCTAAAAAAACTAAAAGGCAAACAAGCAAAAAAGACCCACAATAAAATTCCACTTTAACTCAACAAATGTGATAATAATAAAAATAACATCCCATAATGAGTGCTGGTGAGAATGTGGAGAGGTCACAACTGACATGCACTGCCAATAAGAACTGAAATGATGTCTGGAAAGCAGTCTGGTTGCTCCTCAGTTAAACCTCAAGCCACTGTACGACCGAGCAATTCCTTTCCTAGGTATGAAACCAGAAAAATGAAAACGTATGTCCACACGAAAACTTGCACATGAAGAAAAACTTGTCTTGTTGCAGAAACAAAATACCCAACACCCAAAGTAAGAAGGGGGAAGGTTTATTTAGCTCATGGTTTGTAGAGTTTTCAGCCCATAATTTGCTGGCTCTAAGGCAGAGTGGCACATGGCAGAGGGGAGTCATAGAGAAGAATTCATGGCTCACACAAGGTAGTGAAAGCAACAAGGGACCTTAAATGCGTCTTTCTGCCCTTTTCATATTCTAACTAGGCTACTGGAATCAGGATGGTGCCAAACCAATCAGCAGACTAATTGCACACCCTTAAGCCCACACTCTACGTTCAGCCACCTCTGAAAAAACCCTAAAACTGCCAGGAGGCTTGGGCAGGGGGTGCATCAGACACAAACATAACAAAGTTTCATGGAAATATACTCATAATAGCCAAAGAATGGGAATCACCTGTGTCAGTGGTGGCACACCTACGGCTCGTGTGTCAAAGCAGGCAGGGAGAGCCCTTTTTGTTGGGGCTTGAGCCAAGTTGTTGCACCATTGCCCCAGCAGCCAAGCATTAGATAGTCAAATTTAATTGCCATGCTAGCACTTTGTAACAAAGAAGTGAGTTCGGAGCTGCAGTTTGGGCACTCGGTTTCTAAAAGATCTGCCATTGCTCACCTGTTATGGTTTGTATCTGGATGTCTCCCCAAAGCATCATGTGCTTATGGATGGTTCTTTTGGGAGGTGGTTATGGATGTGTGATGTTAGGTTAGGGTGTGAGATACTGGGATAAGGGTATGTGATAACCGAATTGGTTTAGCAGAGATCTCCATGTGGATAATAGAAGCCATACCTGGGTGTACATGGCATCACCCAAAAGGCTTATAGCCCAGATGTGACAAAAAGGAGATGGAAGCTTGCTGCTTGTTGCTGCTGCTTCATGCTTGCCCTGCCAGGGACCGTTCCTCCTCTGCCAGGCCCCTTTGCCATGCTGCCCTGTCTTGGAACTGCCTGACAATGGACTAAAACCTCTGAAAATTATAATCACAACAGACCTTTCCTCCTTTAACTTGTGAGTGTTGGATATTTTGAGAAAACAAACTATGATAACCTAAATGTTCCTCAATTTATTACTGAACAAAGAGTGTTATATAATGGAACATTATATATTAGTAAAGAGAAGGGAGTACCGTTAAATGCTTTGACACACGTGTCTTAAAACCTTTATACTAAGTAAAAGAAGGCAGTCACAAAGGATTATATATTACTGTATGACTTTATTCACACAAAAAACCTGGAAAAGGAAAACCTGTAGAGCTAGAAAGCAGGTAGGTGACTGTCCAGGCAGGCCTGGTGAGGGGGAAGAATGGGGAATGGCTTCTAGTGAGTGTAGGTCTCTGGGGTGTGTGATGAAAATGTTTTAAGTTGTTATAATGATAGCAGCCTCGACATACTAAAAATTATTGAATTGTGTGCTTCAAATAAGTAATTTGTGTGGTATGTGAATTATATCTTGATGAAGGTATTATTTTTTAAAAAATGGGTCGCAGAAAGGGCACGCATCTTGTCCAAAGTCACCTGGCTGCTAAGCAGCAGAACCTGGATCAGAAGCAAAGCATCCAGCACTGAGGTCCACAGCCTTGGTAACTCTGTGTGCTGTGTCTTTTCCAGCAGTTGTTTATGCACTGTATAAAACTACTGAGTCAGGGGCAAGTGTAAAGGGGAAGAGGGAAATGTGCAGAATGGTGACTGTCCTCCTGTTCCTGGCTCGGAGGTGCTCCGGGTAATAGATAAGGGCAGACCCTGAAGGCAAAATGTCATTAAAGTTCTGGTTACATTCACAGCCTCCTGGGGGGCATTTTTACCTTTCTGCTATTCTGAGAAAAGTTGTATTTAGGGGAGCAAAAGAAAAGGTGTTCTGTACAATAAGATAAACACATTTCTCACAGCATGTATGTGATTTAGATGCATGACAAAGTGTCATTTAAAGACAACTTGAAATTAACTCTAATGAGGGAATACTGCCTTCCCTTTCACAGCCTGTTACACTTCCACTTGTCTTTGATGATAGGTGCTGCACGTCTGTCAAACAAATCAAAACGGTTACCCCAGTGGCTGGGATGTTTGTGCGTAGATGAGGGTACTGTCAAGATGGAGTATGCTCAGCGGTGACTATTTCAATCAGTAGGGACTGGACCCCCTTGCTCGAGTGAGCATTGCCCTCTTCCCATGGTCTCCTCAGGTCTCTCTTTCAGATGGACTGATCACAGCTTTCCATTTTTCTGCTACCCAGTGACAAATGATCCATCCAGCCCCTGAGCCCCACTGAGACAAGCTTAAGGGCAATAAAATACACAGGAAGACATAGTCAAGTGTAATATACTTAGCGGCATCATGCTTGTTTAGACAAGGTTTCCTGTCAGAGAAGACCATATGTGTCATGCCAGGGAGTCTGGAAATGGCCAATGGGCCTTGGGGAGCCTACAGTGGGGGTTCAGTGGAGGAGAAACACTTGATATTTCAAAATTGTTTCTGATATTTTAGACTATCGATTTGAGGTGTGAGATGAGAGTGCACCCTGAATGAACAATCATATGTGAACGTGAATTTACTGTCAATTTTTTATTGAACAGTTGTACAGCAGGTGGGTTATAAGAGATCTGGGTTCAAACTATGCGGAGTGTTGTGTGCTCCGCCTCTGAAAGACTGTGTGGGTTTGAGTAATGTTTTAAAAATCACCAGGTTTCCACTGTAAAATAAGGATAAATCTCCTCAGGGCTTGAATGGAAGTAAAAATTATACAAAGTAGATAGAAAAATATTCATCCCATATTATATGTTTTAATAAGAGAATTGGACAACCATGAGCATTGATGTTGATTCCTAATGCATTAGGAGTTTAATGGTAAGGAATAAAATAATCTATGGCCCAGAAAAGAGTAGGACTAAATTCATCTTGATGGTCTTATGATATTATTCAAGGAATTGTTAGGTTCTAGCGATGCTGTAGAAATAGAAATTCTTTATGTGGTCAAAAAAGGAACTGGAAACTCCAGGAATTACTGAGAGATTTCAGAAGTCCATGTGCCACGAAATTCCACTGACAGAGGAAGTGAATCCATCAATCAAATATGTATGAGTACCTTGTTTTCTCCTCAATTTAACAAATATTCAATGAGTACTGGGTGCTAGTACTGGTGACAGTGAGAAGAAAGAAGACTTTTTAAAGTGGCACAGTCCTCAGACACAACAAATATGACTTTACTACTGAAAGTTTTTTCGGAGCACAACTTATGCCTTGTCCTCTTTTGCAGAACACATTATACTAGCCCAAACTATTGTTTTTGCACCTGAAAACCTCCACTTGGAAGATAAAGGGGCATTATGTCATGTATGCTCAGCAATCTGGAAGTAGAACATGTGTTCTTTCCCTATGCACAAATATGGAAAACTAGAACTTGCTTAGGAGTACCCGTTGATCCAGCAGCTTTTAAAAGACGTCCTGTTTCTTGAAATCCATAATCCTCTAACAAAACAAGCTCCCCGAAGGCAGAAATCTTTACCTGTTCTATTCAGTGATCTGTTCCAAGTGCTAGCAGGACAGCCAACAGGTAGTAGATGCTTAATAAACTTTTGTGTAACGTGTGAACTACTCTCTGCTTGACACCAGATGAAACTATCTGACTTAAAATATCCGTGCAAAACCAGGAAATGAAGTGCTTAGGTCTCTTTTTCAAAAGTCCAAGTAAGAGAATTTCTGCATCTTTCCGAAGCCTTCATAACTAAGGAAGCACTGCAAGGCGCAGTCCTCACACAGCAGCTCATGTTCTGTTTGAGTCTCAGGGAATCTGTAGGCTTAGGCGGTCAACCTAGATTTACGCTGAGCAGAGAGGCTCATGGGGCTGTTTGATAGGAGGAGCGCTCCGTTCCTCTCCTTCTTCCTGATCATTACCCTCAGCCTGAATGACTTGTAGGAAGGGCAAATTGCCCAGATGGAACAAGCATGGGCCTTGTATCTGGGCGTAACATCTTTGAACATCAGCCAAGCTTCTTAGCTGTGCGACCTGAGACAAATTGCTATGTATCTCTGGGTCTATTTATTTATAGCATCCCCTGTTCTTAAAGATAAAGCATAAGGGTCTTGACAGAAAGCAGTAACTATTTATTGCCTTTAGTTTTACGTAGATTCATTCTTTTCCTTTACCCCTGTATCTCTGAAGATGAAGGTGAAAGATAATGAGGAAGGAAGAAAGCTGCATCAACATCTTGTGGAACTATGTGACCAGGTGGCGTCTACCCAGGTGCACTTCAGGACCCTAAGCAGGGACACTTGGGCTGGCTCTCTTTGTGGTTAATGCCCAACGGGGTGTGGAAACCAGAGCAAGGTGAACAGCTGCAAACTCACCTTCTGAAAGTCAGATCTGCTCTGATTCCCTCCAGGGACCGTGGCCCAGGGAGTAAGTCTCCTCTCCTGGGGCTGACTGTTGTGCAGGAGAGTGGCCGGCACCGACTTGCAGTTTGTCAAGTGTGTTGCAGAGCCATCAGTGTTTACTCCTGAGGAAGCCACTGCTGGGCGTGTCAACACAGAGAGGAGTTAAATAGACCGTGGAGGATTCGTGGTGGCTTGGCCCACAGGGGCCCAGCGGGAAGCCCTCCCTTGCTGGCACTTTTGGGTGGTGCGCTCCACTTCTGCCTGCGTCCTCAACTCCCTCTCTCTTAAAATGCACTATGTGAGTCTAATGTTAAATTAAAGACTACTTTCTTGGCCTGGGCTGGCATCACCCTGTCATTTGCTTTTACCACTATCCAGTGGGGAGCAGACTAGTAATTTGCACCTAAAGATAAAACTCAAATTCTAAGGAGTGACATAATTTTCCCATAACTAAGAAAATTTGCAAACAAGGATTCAAACCTACACTGATCTATAAGGACTTAGGTTAAAAAATGCTTTCAAGAAAGAGAGATCTGAGCTCTGTGACCTGAGACCTCTTAACTGTGACATGTTCCAGAGCTCATCTTGGGGTTGAATACATTCACCCTCCAGCTTTCCATTGGCCTCTGCGTAAACATCTGGTTAAATCTTTTCTGCCCATTTCTCCCTAATTTGATGAGTTTTATTTTGACTTAATTTTTTAAAGATCAAAAAATGGGACATAAAGAAGTAGCTTGTTTCCCATTTGCCCTTAATTTTTTAAAGATCAAAAGATGGGACACAAGCGAGTAGCTTGTTTCCCATTTGCCCACATAGAAGATAAAGATAATTGAATTTATTAAACACCCATTCCCTAATGGGCATTTCTCAATACTCTTTATAGGTGGGAATTCATTAATCCTTGCGGCAACTCATGGAAGTGGGTGTTTTTATTGCAAAGTTACAGGTCAAAAAACAAAGACCAAGGTCCTTTTTGCTCAGGATTATATACACAGAACCGGGATTTGAAGCCACAGAGTTCAATTCCAGGAGTTTGTCTAACTTCTGTGCAGCACTTCCCTATAACTATACATTCTGTACAACATTAGAAAGGGAAAGCAACATAAAAATATTACAGCATTTTTGTCTAGTTTTATTCTTTCTCTTTTTATCTGTGTTTTTAAAGATAGGACAAGGTGAGCAGAGATGTGAGTGAGGGGAAAATAGCTCAGAAGCCCATTTAGACAAAGGAGTGCCTGCCAAGGGAAGGTTATAGAGAAAACATTGCTGGAAATGTCTTAAAACAGATTAGCCAAGCACATTAGCTGAAAAGAGAGAGGAAAGGCCTGAGAGAGCTTCCAGGAGTCCTGCTTGATTATATCTGGAGCATCTATTGTCAAGGGTTAAGATTCCTTCAATGATGTCCCTCTGCCACTGGCATTGACTGCTTGCCAGGGGAGGAAATGTTTGATCAAAACCAGAGGCCTGGTTCCAATGCCAGTGCTTCTCCTTGAAGGGCATGTCCTCTTTCGCGTGGCCTGAAGCCAGTGAGTGGAGACCAGGTGATGAGCATGGGGTGCTAACAGCAGCTCCAGGTGCAGCGTGGCCCTTCACGTGGTGCAGCAAGCAGAACATCTGTGGTCAGTGAGAACATTCCCCTTCCTCTGCTTTGCTACTGAACAACAAATACATGCCTGAAAGTTAGATTAGCTTCAGTAGTCTCAGACACCAGTGAGCACTAGGAAGAATGAGCGATCTCGTCATGATGCAGATTCCCAGTCCTCATTCCAGACTGTGATTCAGAGGGCTTAGGAAGGGGCCTAGCAAGCTCCATTTAAAATCTTGCTTGAAACATTTCTGCCACAGAGGGCCCTCAAATCTTGTTCAGAGAAGACCCTTTCCTGGTAAGAGGTCTGCCTCAGAACCCCTGAGGGGCTCTCTGTGCCTGCTGTGTGCTCTGGCCTCTCCTACTCAGAGTTCTGTGGAAGCAGAACCCCTGAGATCCATGTGCAGGGCTGTGAGGGAGCGTCCGGAGAGCAACACTTCTCAGAGGGAAGGAGACTCACTAAAGGATAACGGCCTATGACACAGTCTCAGTGGGGAGTTGAGGCTGGACAAATCTCAGAGACAGAGAAGGTAAGATGCCCCTTTCTAAGGGTCCCTATTTGGGGAGAGGGAACCAGGACAGTCATGGACACCAGGCTGGGTGGGGAAAGAGGTTTTGTTGCTAGCCTTGCTGGTCCATAGATACTCAGTGCAGGACCCTCTGGTGACAGCTCAGGGCAGATTGAGGCTGTACCTTTAGCATCCACAACAAAATTTTGTCTGCTTTAGCTTTAGTCTGATTTGTGTTTTCAGTACTAGAGATGGAACGTAGGGCTTCACAAATACTAGGCAAATGCTCTACTACCGAGCTACACGATTTCCTTTCCATGTTTGCTCTGCGACACGATGTTACCCAGGCTGGCTTCAAACTTGCAGTCCTCCTGCCTCAGCCTCCTGAGTACATGAGAGTCCAGGATTACGCAGTTACTCCTGAGTTGAATCTGATTCTTATACATTAGCAGGCCTACAGCCCTTGTTTATAAAGAGAGAAAAAAGTAGTTGGACCTTTGTCCCTGGAAGGTCACAGGTAGCTGTGTTTCTCAGATCTTCCTTCTCACAGCAGAGTGCAGGTCAGGGTCCTCACCTGTCTGAACACTTTTATGAGCTTTCAGGCAGACTTAATAGCTCTGCTTGTGGAGATATCATTTATCTTACACAAATGTCTTTATTTCTCATGTGCCCTCCTTACCAGGGGGCTGGCTTATAATACAGAGACCACGTCATACTCATTTTTGTACCACCAGCATCTAACAGGGACTGCACAGAGGGGATTCGGTTTGAATGAGTGACATCCCTGACTACAGCGTTACCGAGGAGGCGAGAGGAAGATCGTGCACGCCCCTGACAAACTCCTTCATTTCCCAAAACAAGACACGAAGTAAGTCAGGTGTTCCCACCTCCCTTTGCAACAGAACTGCTTTAAGCCAGCTTATTCATTGCAAGGTCCTAAACTCCCATTTGAAGCCTTTGAACTGTGGGTTTAGAGTAGGAAAAATGAGACTCTGCATTTCTGCATAATTTGTTATCTAAGCGCCTCTTGGTCTACTTGAAAGGAAAGGAAAATAGGACAAAAATTGTGTAACCAAATTCTAGAAAGATTTTCATATAAACATGAGTATATCAAATGCAATTCCAACTGTGGTGTGACCCTGCTGGGCCCCTTCCTTTCTCTAAGACCCAAGTCATCCTTGTCACCTTCTAGCGTGTGAAGAGATGCCATACTAAATGAACCTCTACATGGCAAAGGCACAGGCTGGTAACAGATTGGACAAGGGCTCCCTTCAGTAATTCTAGAAGACAAACACAAAAATCACCCTTACTTCCTCGATATCCCCAATTCCCCAGTAAGTTCCTGACCTGTGCAGTGCATCCATGGTGCATGCTGCGAAGCCAGCCACCCACGTGCGCTCAGCCGACCTCCCTGGCTCCCTTAGGCTGTGGCCAGAGCCCTCCCTACAGGCGCTTGTGTGGCCAAGCCAAATAACCAGAGTGGCCACAGCGGGGTAACAGAGAGCCCAGAGAAGAGGGGGAGAAAAAAGGGTTACATATCCATCCCGAGTTACATATCCATCCCGAGAAGTGCCCAGGGACTCCACTTGTGTGAGAGCTTGGTACCATTACAGGCTCCTGACAGTTTATTTGAGATTTGTCCTGAGGGACAGAGTATCAGAATGTCCTATTGGTAGCTTGTGTAGCTGAGTGATGCTGTTACTTGTTCAAGCAGAAAAGAAGAGCTTAGAAACATAATAGGAATTTTTGACTTCCCCTCAGTGTCTCTGAGCCCAGAAGTTTCCTATTATGTAAAACCCACAGTGCTTGAAACCTTCAGGAGTTGGTGAAAGGGAGAAGGAATAACTCACTCTGAGTCCCTCTCCACCTTTGCTTCCTCTTATACGATTGCCACCAGGTATGTTTCACAGAGATTACTTTCTGAGGGGAAACTTTAATCCCTCCACAAATCCTATTAATACCTTATATATAAGTATCTGTTTTTAACCAGCTTTTCTGTTACTGGACATAATATCCTACGCTCGGAACTGTAAAGGAGGAAAGATTTAGTTTAGCTCAAGTTTGGAAGGACTCCGTCCCTGGTTGGCTGGCTCCAAGGCAGGAACATCATGGAGGAACGGTATGGCCGAGCAGAGCTGCTTAGTTCCTGGTGGCTGGGAAGCCAAGCAGGGAACCGCGCCAGAGAGGAAGGGGTGGGGGATGGTAGAGCGCGCCCAAGGCTCTGCCTCCACAACCCAGTCAGACATTCGCAGGAGGCAGGAGCACGCTGCACTAATCTGCTAGGTATTTCTTAATCCAGTGAAATTAACATAGCAGGATTAAGGGTCTCAATCTATAAATAGTCCTATTGTTTATAAGCACAAATGACTGTGAAGCCAAAGAAGATGCAAGCTGTCAAATGTGAGGAAAATAAATATATTTTGCATGTATGTGTTCGGTATTATTGAGTGGAAAATATGATCAATCAACAGGCAACAGGGAGCTTTGTTCCTCCGGTGTCGGATCCCACGCAAATATCACATCATCTTTCCCAGGGACGGCATTGAGAGACACACAGATTTACAGCAATTATTGAGGGGGGACGTCGGGCTCCTGCTCCATCCTCTCCTGTCTGATCCCTGCAGGAAAGGAGGTGAAAAGAGCGGTATGTTGCAAAGAAAGCGGGAGAAGCAGAGGGGGAGAGACGGCAGCAGTAGAAAGATGGGTTAATACACTGTCCCGGAAAAGCTCCCTCAGCACTAGGCAGAGAGCTGGCCAAGCTAGGGCCTCAGTCAGTCGCTGCGGTTGCATAACACTGTTGCGTAACATGCAATCCCGAATGCGATGTTCTAAAACAAAGACAAGACGTTATTTTTTCATGAGTCTGTGAGCTGACCAGGCAGTTCTGCCTCAAATTCAAGCAGAACTGCCAGAGGTGTCAGGATGTCTGCAGGCCCCACATGGCCTCACTCCACAGTCGACAGTCGTTGCGAGTTGCAAGCTTAGCTGGGGCTTTGAGCTACGGGGTCCCTTCTCCCTGGGGGCGTCTCCACGCAGCCACCCAGGGCCTCCTCACTGGGCATTTTCCAAGGAGGAAGGCTTCCAGATAACAAGTCCCAACAGGGAGGCCCTGGCAAGCTTTCATCCACTTCACACTGAGTCCTGTGACCTCAGCCAATGAGATGCACAGGACCAGGGTCGGCATGAGAGGACTCTGCCCAGATGTGACTGCTGGGAGCCGCGGTCCCCAGGCTCCACCTCTCACAGAGTGTAGACTCCACTGCACACACGCTTCAGAGTGGTTATCCTCCTAACTTCCCTTACTCTCTCACTCTCCTATTTTCTCCATTTGAAACATACTAAAGTTCTTGGTTAATTCATTAATTAGTAAGGCAATAGATTTATTGATTGTGAGAGAAAGAGATTTATTGATCTGGAGAAAAGCAACGATATCAACAACCACAAAAATTCCATCAGAGAAGTTCTTTGTGGTTACCAATGACTTCAATGTCACTATGAAATGAAAATTTTTCAATGTGTCCTACTTAATTTTTTTTTTTTTACCAGTGTTCAATATTGCTTTTCACTCCTTCTTTCTTGAAATACTCTCTTCTCTTGCCTTCTGTGATATCACATATGGCCCTGACTTCTACCACTCTACCCAGTATTTCCGGCCTCTTTTGCTTCATTTTCTTCTCCAACCTGTAAGTATTGCCCTTTGTCAGGGCTTGGTTTGGAGTGTTTCCACCTTACTCTGTACTCTCTCCCTAAGCAGCTGACATCCAGCATTGCTTCCATCGTCCCATACTGCCTACGCTCCAGGAACTCCCAAGTCTATGCAACGGGCCTCCGCCTCTGCTCGGGCTGCAGATTTTATATCCAACCAATCCTTTACACCTCTCCTATTTTGTCTCAAAGGAACCCAAAGTTAAAGTGTCAAAGTGTCAAAGTGTCGAACTTAGTCTTCCATTTGACTAATCTCAACTGTTCTTCTTCCAGTGTTTATTTTAGTAAATTGTACCACCACCTAGGCAGCTCTGGGTTAGGAGGTTGAGAGGAGATTCTCTGTTACTTACCTCTCTTGCAGCTGCCCATGTACCCCATTCAGTTGATACCTGTTCTGGCTAATCTTACTTCCCCTAACATACCAACCTCCCTTTGTCACCTGGTCCTGCAGCTCCCTAATCCAGACTGCCATCACTTCTTACTCAGAAAACCAACAAAAAACTCTTATATGTGACCCCTCCCTATTATCTCATTTTTCCTTCATCCACACTTATGACTGCCTTGTTTACTTTTTCTTACTGCTGAGACAAAATACCTGACACCCACAAGATCATGGAGGAAAAAATTATTTAGCTCACAGTTTGTAGAGGTTGCAGTGTATAGTTGGCTGGCTCCAGGGCAGGGAAGCACGGCACAGGGTGTGACAGAGAAGAAAAAGTTCATGACAGGGCAGGGAAGAAGCAGCAACAGCAGCAGCAGGAACAGTGGTACGTCTCCCTTTCCCTTTTATCCCATCCAGGCTATAAGCCTTTTGGGTGATGCCACCCACACCCAGTGTGGGCCTTTGCATTATCCACACCCAGGGCTATGCCAAACCAACCAGAAGACTAATTTAGTTACCACACCCTTAATCCACATTCACACACCCTAGATCCAGCCTTCTCCAAAGAGCCCCACCTATGAGTGCATGACACTTTAAGGGAACATCTAGATGCAAGCCATAACAATGACCTACAATCATTTTCTATGGCTTCAATAGGAGTAATTGTTCAAAAATCCACACAATCATAGCATTATTCTGTTTAACACTTTCAACATCTTTATACTGATCTTGCAATAAAGACCAAAATCTTTACTATGACTCACAAGATCTTGTATGACCTGATCTCTGCTTCCTCTCTGCCACTTTGTCAAGTTCCTTCTCATTTTCTGTGACACTTGTCCTGCCTTCTGATCATTCCCCTACAGCATAATCTTGTCTCCCCACCCAAGACCTGTGCTTCTCTGTTAAGAGAATTTCATTCTCTTTCAGATTCTGGAAATCTCAGTTCACATGTCTCTTTGTGAGGGAAGCAAGTCTTCATCATACCCACCATGTTACTTCAACACCTCTTATCATCACTTGAAAGCTTCTAATTCTTAGAACTATCCACAATTTTTGACAGCATGTTTACTTGTGTGTTTATCAATAAAATATCTGACTTCTTCAGTAGACAGTAAGACCTATGAAAGCAAGAACCATACATGGGTGTATTCAACTCACCATATCCCTAGTATTTGTTATATCATGGGTATCCAAAAATATTTTGAGTGAGTAAGTGGAGAAAGGAAAGAAATGCTTGTTAGGACTACAAAGACTGCCATCTCTGCTGTTACTTGCCTACTTCTTGGGATTATGAGAAATATATTTATTTCTCCATTTTCTGTGGAGTCTCTCTTCACAGAATTCCCACCCTCCACAGCACACCATTCCCAGCTAAGACTTCCTTATTTTATGCCAGGACCTTTGCGTCTCTTTAGCCAGTCATGGTGCACCTCACTCATCACTGTGGTCCAGTGTTGCTCTCTCCAGAAGGAACTCACTGCTCCTGGGCATGTTTTAGTCTCATGCCAACCCTGGACCTCTGAGCCTGTGTTTGCTAGAAGTAACTTGGCTGTGCTGGGCATAGTTGCAGTATTTAATAATACTTGTTTAACTGGGTGCCACAAGCTTTATAATACAGAACAAGATTGTCATTGTGAAGCAAGATGAAAATCACCATGCCTTGGTTTCTTTTCTTTTGTTGCTGGGACAAAATGTCTGACACCCAGAATTAAGGAAGGAAAGGTTTCTTTAGCTCACAGTTTGTGGAGGTTTCAGTCCATCCTCGGATGGTTCCAAGACAGGGTGGTACATGGCAATGGGCAAAAGCTCATGGTGGCAGAAAACAGCAAATGCAGCAAGAGCAAGTGGGGAGCAGCAGAGAGTGAGCCTCTTCCCCTCCTTTATATTGTATGTAAGCCATTCACCCCAGGGTGGGTATAGCATTCACACCCATAATCCCCGCATTGGACCATGAATCAATCACAAACTCTAGAAGCCTGCCCATGACTGCATGAGGCTTTGGGGGGACATCTAGACACACTCCATAACATACCTATATCTGGAACAAATGATCACCAAGGGTTTTGAACACATGGTATCAGAGGAGGCAATTTTATGCAAGTAACATTAGAATGTATGCCATGTGTATTATTTGAAATGTATAGGGTGTCTATTTCCTGTTTCCAAACAAAGCTTGCCCTTGAGAAGTGTCAGTTTATTTGGTTTCTACACTTCTGTGAATTGAATTTCTGACAAATCCGCCCTCCCCACAGCCAATCAGACCAAGCTGCTTTGACATTTTGGGGAGTCTGAAGCATACTGAGGGCAATTGATCTGTCTGCATTACTGTCCATTCACCTTCAGTGAATCCTTTCTGCCTTGACCTACTCTCGGGGGGATTACTGGAAAAGTTGGCTGCTGCCATCTATGAGCCTGGAGTTTGTGTAGCTCCTAATCATTACTGCACTCTGCACTTTTAATGGATATTTTTGTCTTGGTATTCTCTCTTTCTCCCCTTTGCCCACCTCCTGAATTGATTTACATATAGACTGACTCTACACCTTGATAAATTGGAAAAACAGTGCTCAGCAGTTTTGCATTGGGGAAATTATCTATATTTTATTAAGAGTGAAAATGGTTGTTTAAAGGTGAGTCCTCAGAAAAATTTTATAAGCTCCTGGGTACCAAAGTGAGTTTATTTGATAAGTTAAATCGTAATCTGTGTCCAGTGAGGCCTCTCATATAGTGAGCTTGTCCAGCATCTGGATAATTATATACACCATCTGCAAGGAAGACATGCAAGGCATTTTTATAATTTCTAGATTAAGGTCACAAACTCCACCTTCTTCCAGTCTAAGTTTAGCAATAGGAAAAATGCCCCAAACATGTCAATTGAACATGAATCCAAAATGGATTATTGGTAATTAAAAGAAAAAAATACTCCCTCCATCCACCCATCCACCCACACATCCATCCATCCCTCCATCCATGTTCTCATTTTCCCTCCATTTTTCAAAGGAGAGTGTACTGAGCCTCTACTGTTTCCCATGGAACAAATTAGACACTGAAGCTACTAATGTCAAAGAAAGCCACACTTCCTGCCTTGTGGATCTGTGTTCACACTGTGAATGAGAATACTTTTTCTAGGACAGTATATAAGAGAGATATCTGGCCTACATATGGAAGAGTATTGAGAATGATTCTCTTAACTTATGGCCTCTCACTGTTCTCTGCTGACTTCTGAAGTAGTAGGGTAGAAAGTTTGGGGTTATGCTCATGGTCCCAGTGTCACCTAAGTCTTGACTTTAGTAGTAATATGGTAGTTGAGAAAAATTTTGTGATTATAGCCTTTAACAGCACTTCTGCTTCCTTCAGAATGGTTTCCTGGCCCTTCAAATGCTGCCACTTGAGGATCTCAAGGTAACCCCTACAAAATCATCTTGTTAAAATAACGTACTTGTGTTCCATGGCTCTTTCACGTGGAGCACTGCCTCTCCTTTGCTCCAACTGTTCACCTCATCTGAAGACACGTATCTTTTCCCTCCTCTCTGGCTTATTCTGTGGAGATGAAGACAGAAAGCCAGTGAGAAGGCTCAACTTGACATGATTTGCTTAGAAGCAAAGTTGTGAGTGGTTTCCCTCAGTCTGAGGCAGTAAAACTGAGTGTGGTGATAATGATTAATATCGAATGGGTCCACCTTCACCACCAAAAGAATGTGCGATGTGTTAAACCTCAAGAATGAGAAAGAGCTAAACAACAACAACCAAAATCCTGCAGCAAGAATCTAACCAAAATACCACACCATGCTTTAGTGAATTATATACCTCAAGATACTATACTAATAAGGTTGCATGCTTTATTTTCTTGAAAAGATTTAAAAGCCACAGAAGATCAACCCCTGGCAGGACAGTATGAAGGGCTCCAATACCCTGCTTCCCAATAAAGCTGATGACGATTATGGATGTGAAAGTAAAGCTTATGGATATACTGCTAAGCAAATGTCAGAAGAGGAAACAAGTGCTCAAGAAAGTCTCCAAAGAGTCTTTAACAAAGGCAAGAGTCTGTGCTGTTAGAACCAACACCGTCTCCTCCTCCTCCTCTCCCAGTTCAGTGAGGTAGAGGATCCACTCCAGACTCCTGCCGCAAAACATACAAGGCTCCTTCTTTACCTGGGTTCCACTTACAGAGCTTTCTTCCTAAGAAGACTGGGATCTTGGGCTTTCTTATCCTAACTCATCCTTCCTAGGTTGAAGCTAAACTGAGAGGTGGGGCTCTTTGTCATCCCATCTTGCGGAGTGGGGTCCTTACCCTGGTTCAACATGCTGAGAATACAAGACTCAACTGTCCATATCGTGGCCAGTGAGGTGGCTGTTCCACACCAGAGAGGCAAGCCAAGCGTGCCTCAGCCTCCTGCCTCCTCCAGTGAAAGCTCAGTTCCTAGAGCAGAGGTATTCCTTGGAGAGAAGCTTACTATTGGCCCCAAACACAGCTCTAGCATTTTACCTCGATGAGAAGCAAGATATTGGACAAGTAGCTCCTAATTTCTTTCAAAAAGATCTGACTTCATTTCAACCATGTGAAGAGGTTCAATCCTAAAAATCCTCTCAAGAATAGTGAGCATAGTTTTGCATAGTATATGTCACTTGATATACTATAGGAACAAGTTGATATGTAAAATTAATCATTGCTATAAACTACCAGAAAATTTTCTCAGTTTATGTTCATCTAAGACAGTCTTTATGCTGTCCATTTGAGAAAGATAGATTTGTTACATATGGAAATCTTGGTTGACAGAAAACTCTCCAAATTTACTGAAAACAACCAATATTTCCATGGGCTTCAGTGAACTCTAAATAGCACAAATGCAAAGATATTCACCACTAAACATATAGGGAAAATGCAGACAGTCATAGATAGAGAAAGTCTTGAATGCACGAGAGATATGTGACTCATCACTTATAAGGGAACACCAATAAAATAAAAATCTTACTTTTCAGCAGAGCCTATGAAGCCAAAAGGCAGGAGGATAACATACTCAAAGTGCTAAAAACAATAAAACCAACGCTATCATTATATCACAAAAGAGGAGGGCAGAAGCAAAATTGTGTGGGGAGAGGGGAATAATGACAATAATATAATAAGAATGTGTTGTTCAGTTTGTAATGTTAATAAGTGTTATATTAATCAGTGGGAATTGTCCAAACAGGATAACACAGACTGGGTGGCTTGAACAATAGGAACTTATTTTCTCAGAAGTATGGAGACCGGAAGTCTGAGATCAGGGACCCATCAAGGTTGCTTTATGGTGAGGGTCCCTTCCTGTCTTGGAAATAGCTACATTCTCACTGTGTCTTTACACATATGACCTTTTCTCTGTGCACACAGATGAGGTGGGGGTGGTGGCGATCTGATTTCTCTTCCTCTTCTTATAAGGTCACTGTTCGTACCTGCCTGGGTTCCATTTTTATGAGCTCATCAAATTTAGTTATCTCCTTAATAAACCTATTTCCAGGTACAGTCACATTGAGGGTTAAGATTTCAAGCTACAATCAATGCACATTCCTGACTCCAGGAGTTCTCTGGAGAATTACCCAGCCTGAGGATACAGTGGGACCCTCCTAGTTGTGTCCATTGCTGAGAAGGACGGTAGCTTGGGAATATGTATCTGGCATCTCCAGTGGTGCGAGTCTTGTGGAGGAATATGCCACAAACCAGTGCAGCCTGGGCCTACTCTGAGTAGTGAACTGCAGAACTGCATTGCAGACAGCTGCAGACATTACTGCAGTGCAGGTCCCAGTGTATGCTGCTGGAGCTACAGTACTGAGGTGAAGAAGCATTACACAGGGACTAGCACCCTTCAGGCTTCCCTTGGCTGACTTTTCAAAGACTGTATTCAACCCTGTGATAATTTATTTACTCACATACCTGTTTATTAATCTTCTGATATTGACCTGGGGATTGTATAGGACCTCCAAATGATATAAGGGAAATATAACTCTCAACCTGCTAGGTGTACAGTGCCCTAAGTTCTTGTTCTCCAAAATCAGAAAATGAATGCTAAGGAGGAATGAGTAGGAAATATTTATTGAGAAAGATCACATCTGGTTAAGAGATAGAAGGGGACTCGGAAAGTGAGCTGCTGTGGACGCCACTTACAGGGGAGGCTTTGTAGAGCAAAATCACGATGTGGGCGTAAGGTGGGACAAAACTAAGATCAACCAATAAGACCTCAAGTATAGTCCCTTCGGTAACTTTGATCTGATGGGAAAGCAAGTCACCCAGCAAGTGTGTATGGATGGAACAAAGGCCTTTCCTGGAAGGGATGAGTCAAGGAGGCCTTGGCCTGCCCCCAGGTGACTGATGCCTGTTTAGAATATCAATCATTTTTGTTTATCCCTCAGGGAGGTAGGTGTAGTCCCTTCATCTTTGTTTTGAGGTCTGGCTTTCCACCAATGTGCTTCTACCTGCAGCTGTAATGTGTTCTTAACTTCCGCACTGGCTTCCTCAAGCTCTTACCCCTGTCTAACTGCCTATAATATATCTCCCAAAAGTAGCTATCTATAGGAATACCAGGGCCTTCACACTGAGCCCTATTCCCAGCCCTTTTTATTTCTGGAGATAAGATTTCACTAATTGACTAAATCGCCCCATCTGGGCTTTAAATTGTAATCTTCCTGTCTCAGCATCTCAAGAGTTTTGGGATTATAGGCATGTACTACCAGGCCCGACTTCTGATGGTTCATTTTATGTGTCAACTTGACGGGGTCAGAAGGTTCTCACATATTTGGTTAAACATTATTATGGGTGTGTCTGTGAAGTTTTTCTGGATGGGGCTACCATTTAAATCAATAACCCAGGTAAAGTATCCTGCTCTCAGAGTGAGTGGGTCCCTTCCAGTCTATCCACAGGCTGAATGAACAAAAGGCTAAGCAGGAAAGAATTTGCTCTCTTCAACTGACGATACTAAGCTGAGACATTCGTCTTTTCTTGCCTAGGATGTGGATTCTGAATGGAGCTTGCACCACTGGCTTTCCTGTTTCTCACCTTTGGCATTCAACTGAAATAAACTTGTGAACCAATTCCTCACAATGGATTTCATATCTCTGTCTCTTCTATCTCTGTCTCTATCCTATCTATGTTTTGATTCTGGCAAACCTTGACTAATGCAACCTTTTAATTCCTGAAGCACTAAAACATTTAAAATTATCAGTAAACACTATAATATTAACTTCTGTTTTTTAAATATTTCTATCATTGATCTATCTAATTAGCTTATCTCAATTATGTTAATATACCACTTGAAAGAGAGTTTATGTGAATTTACTACTTAGTATCCCTAGCTCCAAATAATGTGCCCTATAAACATAGACTCTAAAAGATATTGCTATTGCTGTAGCTTCAAACTAAATTCAATAACAAAAGATAAAAATGTAATACACCCATACTTTGATTATCAGCTCTTAATAATCTTAATACTGAAGTACTGTATTTCTTAAAGGAAGACACAGTTGATACTGTTCTGAAAATATCTAGCCAAATTGTCATATTTTACAAATTATCATGTTGCATTTGTTTTAGCCCATAAGAAATTTCCCTTTTAACAAATCACAGATTTATAACAGATGCCATATTTGTTTCCAAATTATAGATGTAATGTACCTTAATTTTCTTTAGCAACAAGGAACCCCTGATGAGCCTTCAGAATTAAATAATACCTGGCACAATATTATGGAATATAAAATGAAGCCTCTATTAGGGAGAAAATACATTTAAATACTCATCAGCAGAGGAAGGAAGTTCAGAGAGGGTTCTTTGAAAATGAGGTTATAAGAACAATAACAATTTTCCCAAATAAAGCCTATTTATTTTAGCATCACTTTCTTTGAAAGGAAAATATTGGCTTCAATTCCAAATAGGTTTTTCTAAATTAAAGAGGTTTAGGGTCTCAGTGTGACATTTTGTAATTTGAGATTTGATCAAACCTAAATATTTCTGCTATTATACATCCCAGTTTTCTAGCTACCAGACAAATCTATCATTATCTTTCCTGTTATGGCAAGGAAAGGTCCCTTCTTTCTATTTTCAGTTATGGCAGTCCTGTGCACACACACAATTTTTATTTGACCCCTCACTGGTGTGCATATATCACATAAATTGCACACATATATGCATATATAATCATGATTACATACAATCAAAAACCTGTCACTCCTTGAAAAATCTTCCCACTGGCTTCCATCCTACCACAGGCAGTGGGTTTTCCTCCAACCCTTATTTTTATACCAGTGTGTAAGAATGCAGGGCTGATGCAGACCCTCCTCACAGTGTTGCTGAGATTACAGTGCCAACCCTGTGAATGTGGCTGAGCTCAGTGATCCGCGTCATTGTGGAAAGACAGTCTTCTAGTATTTTCTTTCCTTTCTTTTCAGGTGACCCTGGGGAACTGTCCCTAGTGGCTGGGCCACAGGACAGTGTATGCGATAAGTATTACGCAGAATCCAGAGTCACGCATTGTTCTCACACCAGGCAGTGGCTGAAGACACTTGTCCTAGGATGAGTTCCGTCCAGGAAGCTCCTTCAACCCCTGGCAAGTAGACTTCTGGTGACCTTGCCCCACACATGCTGGGGAATCCCAGAAACCACCCAGTTAATCTCAAGGTGGTCTCCTACCATTATGCTGAATTATTTACATGAAAGAAACCCACAGAATTTTTAGTAAACTATTGTGTCTTTTTTTTTTTTTTTTTTTCTCCGTTACTGGGAATCGAACTCACGACCGTGTGCTTGTCAGGCAGGCGCTGTGCCACTGAGCTAAATCCCCAGCCCCTGTTTTGGCTTTTTAACTGGAAAATGATTTTAACGGATTCAGTCATTTTAAAGTGCAGGACTTGGGCTGGGGATTTAGCTCAGCGGCACAGCACCTGCCTGGCAAGCGCAAGGTCGTGAGTTCGATTCCCGGTACTGGAAAAAAAATTTTAAAAAAAACCAAAGTGCAGGACTCTTTTGCCAATTTGCCACGGGGACAACTTTTGCTAATGAGCCCTGGCCACATGCCCAATTTGGACTAATGGAATAGACATGGCAGATAAAAAATCAGTTACTCTTAAATCCAGCTTAGCTGTTCTCCTTCAGGTGTATGCTGTTTGGCTTCTTTGCCAATGCTGCAAGGTAGCAGCACCCTTTCCACTTGGGTTAACCACTACTTTTCCTGCTTCTATCAGAGCAGCCCAGCACAGGTCTTCTCTCATCCTTCTGGAAAATCCTAGCCATACCCATTCAGCTGAGACTTCTAAAAAACTGCTTTCAATTCAGTTGGTAATTTCTTTGCATCCTCCTCCCAGGCTCTGGATCTGCTTGTCTAGGCATCTGATTTTTTTTGTTCGTTCTTGACTTGGCTGAGATCAAGTGGACTGACCAACTGTTTGTTTTGTTCCTTGAAGAACTGTCCCTATGTCTACATTGTTTGGTTCAATGTAACTGCTTATGAGTAAAATATAATGCATGAGTTTTCTCATTAAAAAAGAAAACTGAACTCAAATAAAGTGCTGTTAAGCCTGAATGTATGAAGATGAAGGCAATCATTAGAAATTCTGATATGATAGTATATAAAATAGATGGAACATGAAATAAGGCATGATATATTGCAACTGTAATCAAATGTATTTACTGTTGATAATTTTAATTAAGGAAGTTGTTAATAGAGCTGTGTATATTCAGGAAAGATTTCATGACTATTTTTAGAAGCACAGTCTCTCAAATTTACAAGTCATATGAATTAAATGAATCCAATAATCTACATGTAATTGAAAGCTGTCCTTCCAGTGTCAGAGAATAATTTTAATTGCAAATGTTATTAAACTGTCCTTGCAAATTTGTTTATGTGAGTAAAGTTTCACTAAAAATGCTACTATTTGGTTGTTTCAATGTATTATGCAGTTATTAAAAGCCTCCAGCCGTTAATACAAGTACCTTTTTCCTTCATTTAAAGTATTCACTTCGCATTAGTTCCCTGTCAGCCTACAGTGTGGTTTGGACATGTTTTGGTCCTAGTACTATCAGCGTTTACTTCTGTAAGGGCCTAGGTTTTGCCGCAGATGCAGACCCGAGAGTGAGAGCAGAAACGTGAACTACCCAAAGTCTCCCAGCACCTACACATTAACAGACTGGAGAGATTCTAACTTTTGAATGGAGACACACAATACACTTCCCAGGTGCTTTAGGACCAACCGCAATCTTTAGCATGAATGAGTCAAGTGATGTTTAGAGTGGTAAAGTTTGAGACTCAGCTCTCTTCAGAAGTATTTGTTCACTTCAGAGCAGTGAAGAAAGTGTGCACAAAGATCACTCCCTACAGCCTCTGTGCATCCTTTCAGTTATTGTACACGCTTTACATGGCTGTATGGGTCTTGTTTATTCCCATATCCCCCAACCACCTTGTTAACTGAACTTTCATGCACTAAGCCAACACTACCCTGTCTTAATCGATGTGGGACTAGGAACCTAACGACTCGGGACACCGCCTCCCCAAAGCCCACTAAAATTATCCAGACTAGAAATTCTGAAGTCTGCTTTCTTTGTGTGTTCCTACACACACACACCCACACACACACACACACCATTTCCAGACACTTTCTCTTCACGTCTGCTTCCTGACTAATGCCCCTCTTTGGGGCAGCTATGAGTAAAATCTGTTTTTAGTAGCAGTGATCTCCGGATTTACTGGCCTCACCATATCTGGATACAAATGAAACCAATATTTTAAAACAATGGTCATGTCTAGAAGTGTCCTGTCCTGAATGCTGGAGAGTCAACAGGGAATAAAATAGCTGTGGTCCCAGCCCTGTGGAAGCTTCTCCATTAATCAAGACCAGGGGTAGAAAGTCAGACCTGAACACCACGGGGTCACTTTCTGTTTAACTCACCATTGTCTTCATTCAAACTGAGTAACAAGGAGAACATGACAGCCAGAGTCAGATTTTACTAGGATTTTATGTCTTGCAGGATATGGGATAAGTTATCTACATGTCTAGTTGTCCCTATATAGATTTCTTGGTAACATTCCTCAAATCTGAAGAACTATGTTCATAAGCAAGTTGTACCATTTTGAAACAGACATGCTAAAAGGAAATCAGGAGGACTATACACGCAGTCACTTTGTGAGAATAATTAAAGACTAATGCCCCTTGGCATCTGTTCTTGTAAACTTGTGTAGGATTCAATGGACCTGATAAGAACATTGAGTGTTGTTACGCAAACTAAAATGCAAGCTTTAAAACGTGCATTTCACATGAGCTGTGTGTGCAGATGCATGCACACATACATACACACACGCTGATAGGTACTTGTGTCTCACACATTAGAATTCAAAATCTTTCTTCTTTCAACACTTACAAGTTTATAGTCCTTAAGAATCCACACTTATGCATGTATTTGGTTTTCTTTGGAAAGTTTGTGATAAAAGTTGCATAAATAAAAAATGCATAATTTTATAAAAGTCCCCTGTCTCTAAGAAGTGAAAGACCTTTCTGTTTCTATCAGTTTATGTAATACAAACATCTCACCTCAACCAAAAAAATGTTATATGCAAACATACACCCTAGGGAAATCATTAAAAATCAATGACCCTGAGTTACAGGGGCGTATATATTTAAAAGCTTTGTTTATCTCCCCTCATTAAAAATACCTTTACACAAAGCAATAATCCTCATGGTGTAAATTAATAAATGCATTTTTGGAACTTCATCATGGTGCTTGTTTTACTCACGGTTCACTGGTTCCTAGGCCTGTTTTGTGTACAGTGCTATTTACATATTCGCTTATCTGCCTCCTAAAGTGACAGGCTTGGGGCACAGTGGGAAGATTTCTTGCAAAGAGGGAATGCATGTTTTCATGAGAAAAGATATCCAGGCAGTATGATGATCAGGGTTATGAAGTGACAAGGACAAAAGGATAGAAAAGTAGAAGATACAGAAGATAAAGCACACATTTATTTTCAAGTAGAACAATCAGAGACAAGTTTCAGATAATTTCTTTCTCACCACTTCTCAAATTCTCATGCGAGATAGATATCAATGATACATAAACAAAAATTCCCCACCATCCACAGTCCTGCTCCAAGCACCCAGCTTGACACCAAGAACCTTGGATAGGACCGAATTCATATGGACTACGTATACTTTCGTATACCCACGTACTTATGGTAAAGTTTAATTTATAACTAGACATAGAGTGATGGTTGTTCTTGATCTTAACAACCTCAGTGTACAGATTTTTTCTTTTCTTAAGAACCGTCACCTTTTCACCTGAAACACTTTAGTTTCCTTTGACATACTTTAGATTGTTATCATTGCTCCTTTTGTACTGGCCATTATTAAGAAAATTAAGGGCAGTAACTCAGCAGTTGATCAGGCAACAGAGACTACTGAGTGGCTGACCCAGTTAGGCATATGCTGGACAGGCAGAGAGATTTCACCACGCTACTCCAGACAGCACATCCTTTAACACAGGTGAGTAGCTTGTTTCTGGAACTTTTTATTTCGTATTTTTCAAACTGTACACTTAAACTACAGAAAACAAAACTGCAGATAAGGGAGAGCTATTCTCCTCACAAAGGCAACAAGATGCAGGAGAAAGGGCAAGAATGGAGACCCAGGGGAACAAGGGCCTGAATCTCTGAGCTAGCAGCTCCTTCCTGCCACCCAGTCTGAAACCAGATTGTTTCTTGTGAGTTTCTCATGCTCAAAGCGGAGAGGAAGAACCACTTCAGTGGAGAATTGGTGTACCTGATAATCAGGTTAGTGTGAAAAAACTTGGGCAACTGTAGGGACTCAAGACATGCCCCCTGTACAGCACCGTAAGTGACCTGTGGTTTGCAGTCAGCCACCGCATTTCAAAAGCTTCCTGGTTTTATAAATCAGGAATGCCATTAAGTCCACAAAATGAGCAGAAGTCTGGCAGTGGCTTTGTAGGCAAGTTTTCATTTTAAGAAGGTTTTCTGAGTCAGTTGGAAAGTTGAGTTTAAAAATAAATAATACATAAGAAGGAAGTTTCTGGACACATCTCTCTGGCAGGCAAAAATTGTGTATTTAACTTTGTGGTGCTTTGAATATGGAGGAATTCTTTTTCTTTTAACTCATGGGGAGACCATCTAAGATAAAAAATGAGAAACTGAGAAATCTCAAAGTCTATACATTTGACTTTTCAGTTCTGCAAACCAGGCAGGATGCCTTTCCTTTTCCTTTGCTTCACCTACCATTGACTGTGTAATGGTCTTACCATCAGTTCAGATCCTGCTGCGTTTAGAACCCTTTCTTTTTTCTGAGAAGACGGCACTCTGGGATCTGCATAACAGCCTGGCAGGATAATTTTGTAAGCACATTTGATTTTGGCTGAGGTCACTTGAAACTAGCTACCATGGGCCTTTGTTAGCTACTGGAAATTGTGATGCTTCACTGCAATTCTAAATTATGAGTTGTTTGAAGCTGGTAAGAATAAAGTTTTCAAGTGTGCTATTACCCCATAATAAATATCTTGGATTACAGATCAGCTCAGTGATATGTTGTATGTATGCATGTGTAGGTATGTACACATTCTTTAAATTACTGGTAAAAATTGTGTTTGTTATTCTAATAAAGTGTAATACAATTTTTAAAATACAAATTTGGAGCCAGAAGTTTCTTCTCTAAAATTTTTAAAGGGGAAGGTAGTCATGTGTTGAGTGGAGCAAAGAAAATGACAGCTCAGTATTGTGAGAATCAGGCAAGGCTTAACACAACAACAAAAAACAAACAAAGAAGACTCAGTCCTTTACTTCCATATTCTTTTTTTTTTTTTTTTTTTTTTTTGGTTTTTCTCCAGTACCGGGAACTGAACTCATGACCTTGCGCTTGCCAGGCAGGCGCTTTTGCCACTGAGCTAAATCCCCAGCCCCTTACTTCCATATTCAAAACTTGAGGGGGAAATCCCTCTAGCTTTCTGAGCTTGCTTTAGGTGAGCTTTCTTCCACTTGGGGAAACAGGGAAGATTGCAAAGGGATTATTAGTTAAAATACCAAGTAACTGGTTTCTAAGTTCTTGTTCAAAGTAATGCTCCTGATCTGGTTTACATAAAATCTAGTTCTTGTGTTCATGGCTACAAGGCATGCACCCTGCCAAGTTGCAAAATACTGGCTCTATTGTAAAGGGTTGCTTTTGTCCTCAGAGAGATAGATGAAGACAAAGGGATTGTCACTGAGAACCGACTAAGCCCCTGGGTTCCCTGATGTTTAAAAGATGAACCTAACATCTTGCTTAATGCATTCTCAAGGATGCGGCTGATTTATGAAGCTTAATGGGCACTTAAGACATACCTGATTTACAAAGCTTTCCTGATTAGAAAGGAGTCTTTTCTTGGTCCTTTATGATTGGTTTGTAAAACTCAGATTACCCGCTAAGAGCAGCTTTTCTACTGAAAAAGTATATTGCACAGTTTGTGCTGATGGGCCCAGTGCCGCACAGAACCTGTCTCTCGGCCATGTCCCTCCTCAGCCTGCAGCTCAGGGAGATCCTTACCCTTCCCAACCCAATTTTCTCACTTTAATATGAGGCTGGCGATCATAATTCCCTAACAGAAATGCTGTCAGCATTGAGTAAAATGTTGTTTCTGAAATCCTTGGCAGGGATTCTGAAACATTACAGGTCCAATAATGATACTCATGTTTGCACTGTAATTAATTTAATGATGTGTATATACTCACATACCAGTCACAGGACCAGTTTGAACAGTGAGCTGAATGTTTCCAGCCTCAGCTTTGTATGTGCTGTGTTTACACGTCAATCTCTCTCTCTCCTCACTTTTTTTCTTTACTTCCTCCTATCCTTTTCTGTTTTTTTTTCTCATTTTTATGCTTTCATCCATAATGATTCCTTTCAATTGTAATAGCTAGACCTGCTTATAATTGAATGTGTAAAGATTATATTCTTTAGAAACAAAGTAAATGTGAGCATTATTAATTTTCAAATAAGGATATGAGGTCAAATCTTCCACAAAACTGGATATTTCCATTCCATAGTCAAGATCTCAACACAGTCTCACTGACTCAAAAGCCGGTTAACTTTCTCAATAAGCCACATATTTTAGTTAGCTGTTTCTGCTAACATACCCCAAACTTAATAGCAGTTGAGTTTTAGTTCTGTTGGATGATTCCTCTGGTGTATCCTGGGCTCTCCCAGGCATCCATAGTCTGCTATACACTGCAGAGCAGCTCCACTGCTGTTCTGGATTATCTTTTATGTTTCTGGATTGTCTTCGTAGGCTGCTGTGGTCCATGTCATCTCTCACACTCCCTCAGGGTGGAGCTGCCTTGGTCACATGGTGGTAGTAGAGTTCTGGAAGACCTGATTGTAGTCCACAAGGTATATTGAGCTGTAGGGTCATAGTAGATTCCTTATGGACTATGCAGCTTTCTCTTGGCCTACACAAGTCACAAAGCCCACATTCGAGGAGAGAAAGAGTCTCCACCTCTTTGGTGCATAGTACCGAGGCGTAGCAAAGGGTACCAGCCTGAGAAATGGCTTTTTAAATCAACCTCCTCACCAGCCATTTTGGCACCTCTGTTTGTCCCCTGTGCTTCAACTGCTTGGTTTACATACATTTAAGTCTGAGAACTTTCAGTGAAGACCTAAAAAGCTTCCTTATGTGTCCTTGTCAGAGCAAGGGACTGTAACTGGCTCTGAGGAGAGCAGAACATTAATGGCAAAATTCGTCATTAAGAATGAGTGCAGTTGAGTGTCTTTAATAGTTGCATTGTAACAATAAAAAAGCAAAAAAGCTTTAGAATTATTTCCCTGCCATCTGTCTATATTTTGCTAACCTGCTATATTGACATCCCCAGAAAAGCCATGCATGAGGTAGCAATAGGAAAAAAGTCTACAAAGTAATTTGCAAACACACATTTCTATTTTTTTATGGTCAAAAGAGGAATACAGCTTGAGCTGCATTGCCCTGTGGCAACAGAATGCAAAACCAAAGCAGGTACCCACTTCCAAATTTATCTTTGCCTAGAGCCCCATCTGATTTATTTTTTAAGTATATTTCACCAAGATGCCCGATGTCAAAATATTGTTTACAGTGTGAGGCCAGAAGTGTAACAAACTGCATCTATTTCTCCGAAAGAAGGGAGCCCAAAAAATCCATTCTTATGAAGGCAGGAAAATATAGCCCCCTTATTTATTTACAACCTTCTACCTTCTGGAAGAAAAGTTGAAGGTAGCTTACACAGTTGGCTGCAAGTTAAGCCGCGTGTGTTGCAAAATGGAAAATCAATTCTTTTGTAGCATTCCTGCCTTTGATTGAGCAACAACTATATGCTTAGGGAGAAGAAGGAGCAAGATTCAACGGGTATTGATTCCAAGTCATTATCACCCATGTTCAGTGATAACAAACAAGATGTTGTTTCCACTCCACATTTATCTGAATTAACTGGAGAATATAAGGATGAGAAACACAGTAGTTGTCTCTATAGGGACATTTAGCATGGACCTTCGAATCTGGTCTTCTAAGAATCAATGTTTTCTCTCTGAATATCCCTGGGACCCATTCATGCACACACTTGACCAATATCATTCTCTTCCTCCTTGTCAATGGTTGGAATTACTTGCCAGCAGAATTTTATTTGTGTCAGGGCCATCTCTGAAACTTCAAAGACCAATACCAATCACAAGTCTCTGAATTTTTTATTTTCATTAAGTATTCAAGAAATGTTTATTTAATTCCAGCAGATGTGACGGTGCTTATAATGTTCTTAAATTTTCTTGCCAGTGTATTTGTATGTAGAGGAAGAAATGAGGATATCTTCCTTTGTAGACTTCTTTCTGACCTATAAGAACAAACTGGTTATTAATGTGAGTTCAATAAATACCTACTGAACACATACCATCCTAGATACTATTGAACATATAAAGATGCAAAATTAAGTATTGTTCCTAAATGTAAAGAGTTTATAGAGTGATATATGAAATCTACCAACTATGTACCATCAGAGAAACAGAATTTAAATGCAACTGAGCTCAGGAATGGGAAGATTTGCTTTTAATTAGGAAGAACAAAGAAAGCTTTCATGATATACAAAGAACTCAAAAAGAATCAGCTTGCCTTCAAAATTTAAAGACCCAATCAAAAAATGAGCCTCTGAAATGAGCAGACGTTTCTCAGGTGAAGAAATACAAACAGTGAAAAAATATATGAAAAAGGGTTCAACATCATTGGTTATTAGAGATATGCAAATTTAAACAACACTGAGATTCCGTCTCACTACATAAAGAATGGCTGTCATTAAGGAATCACCCAATAACAGCAGCTGGTGAGGCTGTGAAAAAGAAACCCTTCTTTGTTGTTGGTGGGAGTGTACATTGGTACAGCCAACATGAAACTCAGTATGGAGATGCCTCCAAAAACTAAAACTAGAGGTTCCATTCAACTCAGCTATTCCCCTTCTAGGTATGTTCCTGAAAAAGATAAAAACATCCTACAACAGTGGCACATGCACACCCATGTTTATAGTAACATAATTTATAATGGCTAAATTTTGGAAACAGTCCATATTCCCATCAGCTGATGAATGTATGTGTATTTATATACAATGGAGTACTAATCTGCCGTAAAGAAGGATAAATTTGAGACATTTTTAGGTAATGGATGCATCTGAAGACCATGATTTTAAGTAAAATAAATCAGACACACAAGTTTAAGTAGTGCATTTTTTCCTCCTGTGTAAGAAATGCAAAGTTAAATAAGGAGCAAAATGGAGAATAGATATTGGGAAATGGGAAGAATTTGTTTAAATGAGAAGGGGAAAAATGGAAGGGGGAGAGGAAAGGGAAGGAAGGGAAAGGGGATTAAAAAAGAGAATGAAAGGAAAACACGGAAACAAATCTTTTTAAATGAGGAGAGAAAGAAGACTGAAGGCATGGGAGGAAAGTGGGAAAAAAAAAAAAAAGAAATAAGATGCATTATGTGTAGGTACACGTTCCTCACAACGAATGTGATCATTATGTGCGGCAAACATGTACTAATGGAAAAAAAGCCTTCATGGAAGAGGTGACATTTTGTCAGTTCATCTTCCAGGTATACTTAATATCAGTATTCCATAGTTGCTATGGTTGTTTCCACTTCATATTGCATGGCGGCTCTTTCTACCGCAATCTGAACTACTGTGTGTAATGTGGGTCCTCTCATTATCTTTTCCCATTGATTTCCCTTAACATTCCATGAACGCTTCCTTAACAATCCATTCTTGTTGTGTTCTTTCTCTTTATGAAGAAAGCCTCAGCAGAAATGTGGTCAAGTCTTAAAACCAATGCAGTGGATCAAGGAGGGAGAACAATAAAACACCTCTGTCTTTGTCTTCCTTCATTCCATGGCAGATTTCTATCTCTCCTTGACTTTCCTAGGGTCCCTACATTCAGGTTTCTCCAGACCTGTTGTCAACTGTGAAGGGAAGGAACAAATATAATTGTTTTGTGGTATGAAGAACTATTTTGGATGGGTATTTTGTGTCCGTGTCTCTGCTTCCCATAAGTAATTGATTCTCATGTGAAATAAGAGAAATGGAAAACTGGCATATATTCATGAGCCCGCTCCAATTTTGGTTCCTAAGAAGGTGTCATTAATAGTTTGAGTGTACTCCGCCATATCTCTCCTTACTCACTGCTATGATTTCAATGTGAAGTGTCTCCTAAGGATTCTTATGCTGAAGGCTGGCTCCTCCATACAGCAATGTTCAGAGATGGAGCTTGGAGAAGGAACTGGGTCAGCAGCTGTTTAACCTGATTAGTGTGTTAATCTATCGGAGAGTCCTAGCTGAATGGACTCATACGAGGTGAGGTTTTCCATGCCTTTGAAGGGTGTGTCCTGTCCTCACCTCCTTCCTCCTCTGGCTCTTCCTTACACACTCTGCTGCCTGCCTCTCATGAGATGAGCATTTTCCACCATGCCTATCTGCTATAAAGCAAGTCAGTCCTGGACAAAAACCTCTGAAATCATGGAACAAAATGAATTTCTTCTCCTTTAAGTTGTGCATATCAGATATTTTGTCAAAGCAACAGAAAGGTGACTAATATATTCCTCAACACCCAAATATTTTGTGGACTGCAATTGTCTCTGCACAGTTCCACTACAGAATGCAATCAAAACCTCTCCACATCTACCACAAATACCAGTGAAACAGCATTATATCAGAGTAACAAAAATATTCCCCACTGACTTCTTTGGCAGAGGACCAAATAATCTATAGATTGCATTAATGTAGCCCAGGCAATTAAGTCCTCACGCATTTTGATATACGCTTAAAAAGGCTTAAGGAACTGTAGTTTCATGATGTAAGTTTTCACTCCCTCATGGGATGCAAATGTTATTCCAAAACCTGAGGGAGACAAAAGTGATGAAGATACACAACCTGCCCTTGGGGAATCCAAAGGTTGAGTGATTACATAAACTTGTGAAAATAGTAGTGGAAAGTGTTAAAAATGTAGATAACTGGAAGTTACTGTTAGACCACCATGAAAGGGAACCCAAGTCTGCTTAAGGAAAGACAAGGACAACTTCAAAGAGCCAGAGATAGATGGTTTCCTCGAGGAAAAAAAGCAGTTAGATAATAACAGTCAGGGATCTCTTCATAAATGAAGCAGCACGTGATGATCTAGCACAACCAGAACTGTGTAAGTGGCACACTATTGCCAGGAAAAGGGCAGAGGTAGAATGCATTGGTGAAAAAATAGTTGAAGAATCGGGGGATAATTTTGATGTGTGGCATTGCCTGTTAAAAATCAAGGAAATTGGATTAAAACCTGGGGATGCCATGCTGACTAGGGAGCAACAGAGCCTCATAAACACCCACACTGAAGGCAAAGCGAATGGAGGTGGGGAATCTTGGAAGGACAGGATGGACTCACAAAGGGCAATGCCATGAAATTCAAGGATGGGAAGAACTGGATGAAGCAAGGTGGAATCACCAGGAACAAACAAAATAGTGAGAGTAACGGTATGTAGATTAAAGATACATGGATTTAATACCTTAAAATCATTCACTATGCTTTGGTGGGGTCATGTAGACAGACGTTATGTAGAAGTGGGTTATTTAGCACAACAAGGGCTCTGTTCCATAGTTATGTGATGTGCTGGGTGAACTAATGATCAACTTGTAACACCCAGCTGAACTGAGTCAGCATGTTCTTGGTGTGGGAGGCCCACCTGAGGACTGATGCCAACAGCATAAAAAGAGAACGGGAGGGGAAGATGGTATGCTGTGGATTCTCCTGGAGAAGCTTGTCACAGCGGTTTTCCTGACATGAACTCAGCTGTTCTCGTCATCAGAGGAGCTCAGACCCTCATCCCTGAGGATGGCTGTGGTTCTTTTCAGGGGAGCTCTGGTCCTTACCTTGAGAGTTGCTTCCTGGCTCCGGTGCAGATTCCTCTCAGCCTGCTGGCAGAGGTCCTTTACTCCACTGGTGCAGACTTTCTAGCTTCCACCACTGGCCTGTGGGCCTTCCCAGCACAGATCCTTGACACACTGTTGTGGGCTCTGGGCCTCCAGCTGGACTCTTGGAGGACATTGCTGTGGAATCCAGGCCCTCAGCTGTACTCTTTCGTTCTCTAGTGTGTGGACAGATCTCCTTCACTCTTCTGCATTTGATTCTTTGGGTGAATATTATAAAATAATCCTATAAATTATGTGTCCTGTAGTAAATCCATTCCCTTGCAAACCTGGATGATGACATGTGGAGACATACCCCTGAAGTGTGCAGCTGAGCCACCATCCTCTCCACCTGACCCTGTGAATTCAATCTGAGGCCATGAAGAAACTAGAGCATGGGAGGTTAGGAGGGCCGGGCTCTGAGATCACACACTGCTGGTGTCTCATCTGCCGGAGTGGAACGACTCCACCTTCACTAACTGCCAGGGAAACTCCAGAATGTCAGCTAGCTGCATGCAACAGGAAAACGAAGGACTAGGCACAGAAGTAGTGAAAAGCCATGTCCGTGACAGCTGTTTCTCCTTATCCATCTATAAATTTAGAGAAAAATAGAAAAATAATTTCTAAACAAAAAAGCCTTTCCATGCTTTTCCATCCTTGTTGCAGTTATCTTGTGGGAAGAATAGAAAAATTTGTCTTCTTTGAAACAACACAAAAACAGCTACTGTGTTTTGATCCATTTGCCTTCTGGCTGGATGGCAAGATTTTATACATGGCTGTCAGGGTCCTTAACCCCACATGTAGTGGTGGGCTTGGGTGAGTTTTAAGGTAGAAAGAACCAAATAGGAAGCCACAAAAACTAATCATTAAGGGATCATCTGTCCAGAAAAAAAAGAGTATTACCAAATACAGCGGAGTTATGGAGCTGCTCAGGTGGGAGCTGGAATCAGGTGAGTGACAGCCATACATAAGATGTGTCAGTGGTGGAGAAGGCAGCGTGGAGCTGCCCCTCTGGATATAATTATGGCCACAAAAGCAAAGTGTGAGGGTGCTCGGAAGGACCTGAGAACCCTGTGAGAAAGTGACTATGTCAACAAGCATTTTATAGTAGGTGACACGAAAATGAACAGCAGGTTTTGAAAAAATTCACCAAAAGAAGGAAGTTCACTGTAACTAGTGGCCAAGGCAGGATGTAGCTTAAATAGGGTAGAAAATTGGAAACTGAAAATCTGACCATAGACTCCAGCAAAAGGTTTCTAGGTGAGGAGGAAATACAGAATCAGCTAAGGAAAGCAGTGTCACATCTTGTGTTGCTCTTGTCAAGTTCTCTCTCTCTCTCTCTCTCTCTCTCTTTCTCTCTCTCTCTTTCTCTCTCTCTCTGCCAACCCTGAAAAGAAACACAGACCTCATAGATAATTTGAATAGCAAAAGCCTAAATAAACTCAGACTTTTGAAAGGCGTGGAGCAAAAGAAGAAAGAAGCTGGGCATAATGCATGCCTGTAAATCCCAGCCTATTGGAAATTGAGGCAGAAGGATCAAGTCTGAGTCCAGCCTGAACCACTTAGCAACTTGGTGAGACCCTATTTCCACCACCACCAGCACCACCGTCATTACCATCATCATCATCACACTAAAGGGCTCAGGTTGTAGCTCAGTGTTCCCTAGGTGGGATTCCCAGTACCAGTACCAGTACCAATCCAGTACTGGAAGAGAAGAAAGAGGCACAAGAGGAGGAGAAGGAGGCAGAAGCAGTTTGGGAGAGGCAGCACAGCTTTTGGTGCTTACAGCAGTACTTTCCCCTGTAACAGCGAAGAGACACAGTGCAATGATCCCACTTTTAAAACTTTTCAGATATTTTTGTTCCAAATTAGAAAATCTACACAAATGCCACTTTTCATTAGCAAATGAAGCCAAAACTCAATGTAAAATGGGACATTTAGCCACACTAATTAAATTTGTGCCTATGACTCGAATGAATCCAATGGATTGGAGAAAAATTAACAGGTTTTTCATGTTGAAGGTATCAGTCATCATGGAGAGATTTTAAAGCGTGGAAGAAAAACCCCCGAACTGAAAATAGAATTTTAAAAATTGCATTTTTAAAGGGCCGGGAAAATCGGTTGTGGGGAAGAAATGTTCATCACTCTGTTTGCTAACAATTTACTGCCAGATTTAGAATGTATAAACAGATGTTAACACACATTTGGAAAAGCAAGCCACATTCATTTCAATATAGCATGAGTTTATGCAAGATAGTATGTGGTAAACTATCTTCATTTCAGTTAAGTGGTATTGATAATTATTATGGCTGTAGGAGCTATACAAAAGTCTGAGAGGCAGAGTTTGAAAGGTTCACATATGTGGAAAATGTATTTTATTTTTAATTGAAAATAAATTATCAATCAAGCAAAGGTCAGGTATATTCTGTTTGTTAAAAAGTAGCAATATCAGTGAGTCTTAGGACCGCCGCAACCAATTCTGTTCTCTGTTCCTACCTAAAAATGGCCACCTTTGTAACTTTGTGCAAAGCGTTTTCTATCTATACATATACTAATAGAGGAAACACATCCAGTATTTTGCAAAATTTTTATAACACAAATGATATGTATTTTCTTAACTATAAAGAATCAATTTTTTGAAAATATTAACATCTATCGCATTACATATACAAAGGTTTAACGAAATTTTATTGAGTTTTGCAGAATATTCCATTATGTGGGATACTATAATTTACTTAATCAGAGCACATTAAAGCCTGTTTCTTCCTTTTTATGCATGAATCAAGTATGAAATAGTTTATTTCCAGGACAGAGCTCCATGGCTCCTTTTGAGAACTATTGAACAGCTGTGTGATGTGCTGTCTAACCCTACTCTTAGGACTAGTTCTCCATTTATTCTTGTCTTGGTTACTTTTCTCTCGTTGCTGAGACAAAATACCCAACGTCCAAAATGAAGGAAGGAAAGGTTTATTTAGCTTACAGTTTGTGGAGGTTTCAGTCCATACTTGGCTGGCTCCAAGGCAGAAGACAGCAAAGCAACAAGAGCAAAGGGGGGAATGGCAGCCGAACAGCAAACAGCCAGAGCAAACCTGGAGGAATGGCGGCAAGCAGCTTCTTTCTTGCCTTACATCGTAAACAGGCTACCCCCACCTAAGGGGCGTGTAGCTCTCACACAATCTGCATGCCCTCCTCTTCCACAGGCTCAGGATGTATACAAAGTAAGCATCCTGGCTTCCTGCTGAGTCACTTAGCCAAACCTCTAGACTCCCCAAGTTGACACAATGTTTCAACCATAACAATTCTGTTTAGGGTCCTCAATTACACATGCAGCCATTTTTCCCTTTGTCTCTGTCTCTGTTTGTCTGTCTCTTTATGAAAAGCATTAGGAGTGTGTAGGCCAAGTTTAAGAACACAAATATCCCAGAGTCCATTAAGCCCAGGGTAACCAGGAGCTTCCCAAATTCTGATTTGAGAAACGCATTTGGCGTTTTCATACACCAAGGGATGACAGAGATGTGACATCACTCTGGGTGGATCTGTCTTTCCACCATTTGTGCACCCCTGCTCTTATTCAACCAGAGTGTGGAGGGCTTACCTGTGCCAGATGCTCTTGTAGTTGCCGGAGATGCAGCAAGACAGAGACAAGTGTGTGTCTCTAAGACACCTACCAGTCAGGTCAGGGTTATCTAAAGTCAGCTAATAAACCAGTGGCTCAGGCTTGCGATCCCACTCGGGGGTGAGGCAAGGCAGGAGGATCCTTACTTCAAACACTGCTTGGGTCATTTACTCATTTATCAAGCTTTATCTGTAAATTTAAAAAGTAGAGAAAAGGATGAGGATGAAGGTCAATACAAATGCCCTGTGCTCAGTCTCCACTACCTCCAGTATGGATGGAGAGACAGACAGATAGATAGATAGATAGATGGATAGATAGGTAGATTCAGCAAGTAAATAGTGAATAAGACAACTAGAGATAGTAATAACACTATGAAAACAATTAATTAGGTAAATGTGTAAAAGTGGCCAAGAGACAGGGAAGCAAATGTAGGATGATAGCATTAATAAGAATAATACTAGTATTTACTATGGAAGTGGACTCTTCTAAGATAATTGCATTTATTAAATCATTTTACCATCACAAAAGGCCTCTGAAGCAGAAAGCGTTGTTAATCTTGTTTTGTAGAGGAGAAAACAGAGGTCCCAGAGACAGTAGGTAGATTTCAAAGGTCCTGCAGCTTGGAAGGTAGTGATGTTTGCTGTGAGAATTAGCAGTTACCCATGGATGACATTATGGTTTATGTCTAGACGTCCCCCAAAGCCTCGTGAGCTCATAAGTGGGCTTTTCTGAGGTCAGTGGATGATGGAGATGGGAATCTCAGTGGATGAGTCCAGTGATGGATTCACAGCTAAATGTGATGTTAGAAGTGAAGGCTGGTTGGAGGAGGCAGGTCGGGGGCTAGGGCCTGGAAGGGTCTACCTCCCTCCTCCTTTGATCGCTCTCTGCTTCCTCCCACTATGCCTTGCACTGATGCCCCTCTACCATGCCACCATCCTGCCTTGACTGTAGATTGAAACCTCTCCAAAGTGAGGGTCGAAAGATGCCTCTCTTCCTTAACTTGTGGGTGTCAGGTATTGTGTCAGGTATTCCTCATTCTTGATGAAGTAACTGAGACAGAAAGCAAAAGAGCACGTACAGAGTTCTCAACATGAATGTGCTTCACCTATTTGTGGAACAGTGGCCGGTGTGGAGAAGCTTTTGGGAATTTCTTCATCAAAACGTATTCCACTCAAGCAATTTCTTACATGAAGCACCACTGGAAAATATGGGGCACTCAGGTTAAAAGAGTCTGGAAGCCAGGAGTTCTGGTCTTGTGCATGGCGTACTGGGACTCTGCAGGACCACGGGTTGGGGAGGACAGGGCCTGGGAGCAGTTGTATCTCATATGATGCCAGTGCTAGACCAGAGGACTGGGGACAAGACGGGTATTCAGATTTTCTTAAGGAAAGAAAAGCAAACAAACAGCTAGAAGTGAGGCCAGTTTTAAGTAGTGCTGTGTCCAGCACAGCTCTCAAAATTCCCTAGGGGTTGGGGAGACGGTGAAGGATGAAGAAATGAAGACAAAAGGCAGAATGCAGAAAGCTGAGGTCATCTGGGGCCTCCTCTCCTGGTGGCTATGACAGAACTGCCCTGCAACTGCAGCGCATGTATTTATGCACTTGACAGCTTGATGTCACATGATACCCCTCTGCCTATCAGCTTGCTCACATGGCTAGCCTCAGGCAACTCACGTTCCTGGGGCTGGCCTTGCTCTAGCCCCACACATGTAATCGATCTCCAATTTCAGCTGCTCCTCACAAACTAGCTGTTGAACTGTACTTAAAGAGTCTACTTAATAGCTCCATAAAGACAAGTCATTTAGTCATTAACAACACGTCTCTGGGTTCTACTCCTACCAGTGCCTTAGCCAACTTTGAAAGATTCCTTAAATAAAGACATAGAGATCTATTATCAAATTTATGGAAGCCATAAAACTATGATTAAGTACAAGTAGGAAATGACAGAATTAGAGTTAATCTGAATTAAATAGACTGCAATTACAGGTTATATTTACAATATACACTCCTACAGTGAAAATAGTGAAGTTATGTGTTTTGATGCATACATAGACAAGCACATTGTGTGTGTGCTTTTACACGTGTATATGTGAGTGTGCATATATTTATAAATGGACACGCAAGGAATGTAGAAGTTCCAAAGAATGGTAGCCTGTAAAGGTACATACTACCAGCTGAATGAATCCATGTAATCACAGATGAACAAAAAAGACAGACTCTTCCATAACTGTATCATGTCTCATATTTCTTAGCATTTGGCAACACCAGATACAGTCTTGAAATGTTGAATTTGGGAATCTTCTAGTCACCTTACACTTCACTGAATCAAGATTTATGTTCCTAAATTTGGCCCACATATCAGAGTAGGAGATAAAGAAGAATTCCCTGGCTGTTATGCCCTGCTAGGAGCATTACATATCAGATCCTGAGTCTGTTCCAGTTCAGTTTAAGAAACTTGGTCAAGAGGAAATAAAGATGGTCACAGTGAAAATAAAGATTCTACAAAGAGAAATTTTGCGTGGAAAAGAAGAACAGTCCGAGTGCTGCCTTTATTAGGTGAAATAAGGAAAGCAAAGAGCAGTGGTGAAATCCAGGCCTCTGTGCACTTTGGCCACTAATGTTAGTTTAAATAGCATTTTACTTTTGAATTTGTTGCCTATGTTAGAAAACTGAGAGCCTTTTCATAGAAATATAACTTTCTGGCTTTTTGAAGGTGTAAAATCTGCTGACACAAGGCCAGGCTTTTTCGGAATTATTACTGGACCTGGGGGCTCCTTTAGAAGAAAAATGCATATTTCATCTCTGTTCACCAAAGACCCTGCCATTCCTTACTGTAACTTCCATTTATTATCTTATACCTAAGTGAACTTGCTTATATATAATTAATTATCTTCCTACCCTCTGTCATTTATACAGCAGAACCAGAGAAAGGCTTGGCAGTTTAAATATGGCATATTTCTCTTCAACATACAGAAAAATTAATATATCTGCTCATCGGTGGAGTTATGTGCCTGAAAAGTTAGCAAACTCCTCAACACTACCAATACCAAAAGAGGCCTGGGAAGAAATAAATGTGCATTAGATCTGATGTCAGGCCACATGATCAAAACATGCACCATAGACACATGCAACGTCAGAAGGACAGGTGTTGGGGAGAGAAGAGGAAAACACTGAGAGGAGATGGGGCATTTAGGACATAAGGAGAAAAACAACTTCAGATCAACAGAAGTGTCCAGAAGATAGTGGAAACAAACCAGACTCTAAATGATAGTTTTTCACTTCCAAGACAATCATAAACTTATCTGCGAAAATTGCAGTTAAATGAGGTGTATCCCAGGCAGCTGTCCTGATGCATTAGGTGGCCAGCTGGAAAAGGGAGAACGTGGATTTCCTTGTGTGTAACGTGCCAGCATCGGCTCCTGCAAGGTTGGTGTCTCAAGGGTCTCTAATCAATTTAGTGGAGGTATTTATAAAATATGCTCGTCAAATCATTTGTGGCCCAGGATGGATTAAGTCTGATCTGTTTTTAATCATTATAATTACCAAACTGTTTTGCGCACTGCATGTTCTTCTTAATCATAAAAGCAACTAAACATGAAGGCAGATAGATTCCATTTCTCTGTGCTCCGTATTTCTTAGGTTTGGTCATTTGAGGAGTCCTCCCCTTTAACCCTCATCAAACTGTGCTCATCTCCGATGCCTAGGAGAAGAAGAAGAAAGAAAAAAGGCAATGGCTCTATTTAGGAGCTGTGTGTTTATGAAAATTTATGGAAATTTATAGAACAGTGGGAGAAAAAGGGGAAGAAAAGATGATTCCCAAAGGGGTCAGTTCATTTTTCTCTTCTAAATCTTCTTGTTGCGTACTTACTGTGGAAGCTGTAGGGCTTAAAAGCCATAGATAGTCAGCTTGTTCATTGTCTCTCCTTTTCATCTCTTAAGGATAACTATACACTAGTGAGAGCAAAAAATCAAAATGTTCTTTCTGACATTTTACCAAATTACAGTTAAAATTATTTTACATTTCCATCACATCTCTTTGTATAAAAGCATTACCAGGACAACTTGTTAAAAAACATAAAATTCTGGATCACTTGCAAAGTTTCCTCCCCTCCAATAGCAAACCCCATGGGAGTGTAGCCAGCAAAATATATGTTTTAAGAAATTTAATAGATGATTCTGAAGTGCATAGATATGTGATAATTACTGGTGTAGCACTGCCTTTTGTTTAGGAGATGTTCCAAGTTTCTATTAATGGTACTGGAGTAACCAGAGCAGCAATAGGGATCAGAGACAAAGGCATGCAGGTTGTTGCTGCTGTTGTCTCTTATAGCTTCTGAGTTCCCCATTAGTCCTCAGATTTTGATAGCCTCTGTAAATTATTTGATTGTAATTTGATCAGAAGAGGGGAGACAAAGTGGGGAAGGTAGAGGTTGTTTTAACCTCAATAGGATACCTTGCTAGTAGGATTCTTTGTTGAATTCCGACCTGTACCCTATACATTTCCTAAAATCTCATTCTGAAGCTACCCAAAGGGTGACCCAGAAAAAGCTTTCAGCCTCTCTAGTCCTACTGTTGGTGAAGAAGAGAAATGTAGAGTTTATTCTGGGCAAGAAATTGAGTACGATTCAGTGGTACTGAAAATAGGAAAGAATTATGACCTAGGTAGCAAAGCATGATGGATGGTTTGCTGAAGGATAGTTGGCATTTTTATTTACCCTTTCCCATAAGAGAACAGCAAGAGGGCACGCATTCAATTGGGGGAATCAAAAAGCAGCACATTCAAAATAAATGATAGGAAACTTCACAGCCTATAATGAACTCAAGACACTGGCTACAGATTGTCAAGGGAGATTACTGAAGCAATTAAACATTTTAGGTGAATAATGATAGCATTTTACAACCCAAATAGGTAGAAGAATAAATTCTGTCATACTAGCTAAAGCTGGCTTTTTTCTTCAAGAAGTATCTATCTACTAGAAAAAAATCTGAGCAACTTAATGCCAAAAGCATTATTTCACATTCAAGCAGATGATGGCATAGTCTTGCCCAGAATATTAGATCTTGTTGCGTTGGGGTTCTCCAACACCATGTCACTCTCACCCTTGGACATGGGCAAGAAAGGACTCTTGGGCTTCAGTATAGTGTTGTACTTACAGCTTAGATTGATTACCGCAGTGTAGCAGTGAGATCATACCTCTATTCTAAGCAAAAAAGAGGCAGGCAGAGTCTGGTGACGTCATTTTAAGTTGCCTTCTGCTCCCTATCACCCACAAAGGGTGACACAGGACACATTGTTACCCCACAAGTGAAAAGGCAGCAACACACGTGCAATGATTCTGCCAAGGAGTGCCCATTAGAGACTCAGAATGCAAGGTTTTTAGTGGGTGCTGGTCCCAAAGGCACTGTCCTAATATATCCAAGCTCCAGACACCCCAAAATAAATCAGGTGTGCAGTATAAACTATATTTTTTTGTGCAAACAGTCTGGCACAGTGATGCACCCTTATTTTTTAGCTCTTTACTGGAAACACCCCAAGAGCCAAGTTCTCAGATGCCAGTCAAAGACCAGCCTTGTAAGCAGGTTTTTTTAAAGGTATCAGTTGTAGATCTCCTATGTCAATTCTTCTGCACGTGGCGTGGGTATCCAAGGAAACTATTGAGATGTAGGAGTTAAAAGGACCTATAGATCTTATAGAAACCAATGCTACTTATCATTAGCTTCACACTGGAAAAGTAAATCACCGAATAATACAACGTAGCAAGCTATTTTTATTGTTTCATGGCGTGAATAAACACTCGTCAATCCATTTCTATCAAACTTTGTTCTTACCTTGCCCTTTCTCAATTGGACCATGCAATGCCCCCCAAAGCATTTGTAGTCCTAGTCTAACGTTAATTAAACTAAAAAAATGAGAACAATTTAGAATCTTTAGCAATCCAAGCTAACATTTGTCTACTTATTTGTTGCTTCCATATGTTGGAACTAATCTGCTTTCTCTGAAAGGTGACCTTTAAAATTGCTTGATATTCTACCCTAAGCACAAGCATACAAATGCTTCATGAATTTCTAGTTTCTAAATGTATCACAGTCTCCGGATCTGAGCACGGAAGAGCAGCACTGGATCTATTTTGAATTGGAAGAATGAAAGCAAAGAGTTTGGGAGTGGAAGTAATAATACATTTACCTTGACATAATTTGAATGATGATTTTGCACACCGAGGAATAAAGGTGTATTAGTACTTAAAAAAGTAATTACCACTCAGTATAAAGCATCACCTCTAGATATAAATATATTTATCAGAGTGAAATCAGAATCACAACTCACAGTGCCTGGGTAGCTTGTATGATGTCTTAAACATAGTTTTAACTCATGATAAAGTGGTTTGTTTGAAATCAATGTACAATTTCTTAAAGAAAATTTTACACTTGCAGCGCTATTTTAGGATTTGTGTGCCTCCAACTTGGCCTACTCCGGAATTCAACTTTACAATCTTCCTGTTTCCAAGGTCTCCCCATGCAGTAAATATCACTGCCGAATGAATCTTTCCAAACAGTCTGCTAATGGTATTCCATGTTCCAAAGTCTTAGATTTCTTTCAGCTTGGGAATAAATCCCTAAGTCCTAAGCATTATCATCACTCCCTAATTTCATTCCAATTTAAGAATGAACCAATGTTTGGCTTATGACAATAATAATGGAAATGTAAATGCTGTTTATTCTACTGTGCCTCCAAACAAGACAGAAACAATCAGACTGCCAGACTGTCCTCCTCTCCTCCCATCTATTAAAATCTTACCTATCCTACAGATGCTTACTGGAGGTTTTCCGTGCTGGATGCTAATGTTCCCCTGCTGAGGTTTTCCTTATGCCCTGGGTGAATGGAGGTGTTCTTAAGGCCCTTGTAGGGAATTTATTCAAGTGTTCATTTCTTTGTGCTCAGATGAGTGCTGGTTCTTCGATCTTAGGCCATTCAATGTAATATTCTACCTTGTAGTCACAGCAATCTCTATACCTCTTGTCCTGGGTGAGCCACCACCACAAGAACACATTAAGGTGGGTTCCAATTAAATACCAAATCATAGAGGAATGCCATGGAATGCTGTCGTCTGTCCACTCTCATGACCCACTCTCACACTACTTCCCTGGCTTCTCCCTGTATACATTAGCTGGTCCTCCAGTGATTTTGGTGAGCATTTACTTCCTCTCTAAGTGGTGACTACATTTCTGTTGAGGTTAGATTGAGAGCTGTCCATAAGTACTGATTCAGAAGTCTTCTTCACAGAAGAACAAACATGGATTGTCTTCCATATAACCTCCTTCAGGTGTTCTTCTCTCTAAAGCAGCCAGACAAAGTAAGTTTTGTCTGGCAAAAAGATGAAGGCTACTTCTGATGGCCACTGTGTGGGTAATCTAGGGGTTCAAGATTCTCTGTCTCTGCACTTGGATGTCCTCAAATTAGATTATAGTTATTATGCCCCCTGTAAGAACTCCAACTACAATGTGTGACACCTACTCCATCCTGGTTCTGAATTTCAGCTTGATTTGACGCTTCCTGTAGGAAATAAGCATGTCTTTAAAAGCTACCGTGGATGCCACTAGCTCTCATAGTTTGCTATTTTCCTCAAGATTTCCAAAGCTACTCTTTGGAATAAAGTCAGTGTTCTCAACAATCCTTGTAATTATTGCTGCCCTGACTGTGCTCACATTCCCAAGTTACTAACTAGGTCAGTGAGGGCTTTCACAGTTTTGTTGCTACATTATGCCAGGAGTTAATGCACTCAATCAGCACCATCACTGTGATCTTTGTTGCCAGTTGAACAGTGACTGATCCCTCCCTAGACCTGCATAGTTTAACAATCTGACTTGAAATAGTGCAGGAGATAGGCTACATAATTTTGACTCATTGGTCCCCTCCTCAACTTGAGAGAGCAGACATGGAGTGCCCCCACCCATGTGAGTGAGCAGACCCCCCCTGGAATAGTGCCTCCTTCCACCACATGAAAGATCAGATCCCCACCTGACAGAGCAGACCCACAACCTAGGAGTGGCACCCTGTCCTCATGTGAGAGCACAGACCTGTGAGACAGTGCGGTACCTCTAACCTAGGAGAGCCCAGCAAGGAGATGCAAAGGTGAAGACTAACCTACCAACCCAACTGTGGATGAAAACAACCTCTGGGAAAGAGGGGAGAAACCACACCCCATGACTGCCACTACAGATCCCGATGGCACACTTGAATCCTTGCCTGGCAGTCTACAGTCCAGCAGAGGACAGAGGGTTGATCATGCTGCCGCTCTACCAAGGCAGGCAAGGACATGCCTTGATGTGAACAGCAATCACAGGTCAGGGCCCTGTAGTGCAAGGACGGCACCTCAAAGACCGATAGATCCTAAAACTAGATGTAGGAAACCATACCTGGCTGGATCCCAGGACTGCAGATCATGGAAAGAAATCATCCATTCAATAATCACAGAATTTTGTCTTTGATTAAACCTTTTTATGTTTGTCTTATTTTGTATTATTTTTACTTTTCCTTCATTGTGGTTTTTTGGGGGGATGGGGACTTGGGGTTTTCTGTTTTTTTTTTTTTCTCTTTAGTTTCTTTTTTTAACTTTTCCCATTCTAACCCTTTTTCTGTTCCTTCTTTGTTTTTTTTTTATCTCATATTTGTATTGTTTATCTTTTCTCATCTTTTTTCTTCAATTCTTTCCAGGGACTACTCCCTACCACTATGAATTTCCTTTCACTCCTTGATAAGACCCTTTATGTTACTTTTCTCTTTTCTTTCTCATACTACATTACTTAACTTTTCAAATTTTGCATTTTCATTCTCTGCTTCCCTACCCTGCTACTTTTATTAGTAATAACTACTAAGCTCTGTGAATATCTAGGTAAATAGTTAACTTTACACTATTGCTGTGGAGTGCACAGATATTGTCAGTAGAGGTGAGGTTGTTCCATTTAATAAGTATTTAGTGTAAGTCAAGAATAGGCCGATAATTGGTTTGTCTTATTATTCATACTGTAATTATATGTCTTTTCTCCATGGACAAGGGCAATTCTATATTGGACCTTAGTGTGTCTCGATATTCAGATTTTTTAATGCTATAATTGATGCTAATTTTATTATTATAGCCGAGGTGTCATAGCTATTGCTATTAATTTTCTTGAGATTCCAGTGTCTAGGTTGCCTAGCAATCATTCACAGTACTGTGGCCCACTCTGGGAGATCTGGGTACGGGGCCAAACAAGCTGCCTCTCCCATCTCTAGTTAATGGTAAGGGCTGTATCCTAAGACAGAGGCAAAGGCTAGTACTTAGGTCTTCCCAGAGGACATGACTGAAAAGTAGACATTAACTGCAGTGGTCTCCATACTAGAAACACAACTTTCCCCTGCAACACTTCCTCAGCCTCAACACAAAACAAATAAATAAACAAAAATAGAAACATGAGAATAGAAGTCAACCAAATACTTCCAAAAGCTTCCTATTCCCCCAAAGCTGATCCATGGGGCATCAAAGGAAAGAAACTGCTTCTCATATGTGAATTTGAAATGGTATCAGGCAACATAACAAAATAATTCAATAAGGCAATTGGGAACATCTCAAACAATATTCATAACAAGTAATACAGTCAATTAAAATCATGAATGAATCTAAAGAAGACACTAATAATAAAAAGAACTAAATAAAACAATGCAAACATGCATGACCCACATAGAAAACAACTCCATAAAAAGGCTTCAAATAAAAACTCTATTGAGACTAAAAATTCTATTGAAAGTATGGGCAGCAGAAGTGACCAACGTGAATACAGTCTTAGAAGTAGAAGACAGGGCTGTTGGCAGTGATGAATTAACAAAAGACATCTTTTAAAAAAGAACATGAAAAATGAATCCAACAACTCCTAGATGATGCAAAGAGGACTAATCTAAGATTAATTAGTATTAATAAAAAGTCAGAAAATAGCATAAATGGCATAAAAACAAACCTGTTTACTAGGTTAAATTGGGGGTATTGCATCAGAGAAGCTTGGAAAGGTTTCTCTGTCAAAGGTGTTCGGAATGTGGGAGGTGGTCTCACATGAAATAGGAAACTATCAAGATTAAGTGAAAAATGGGCAACTGATAAAGGGAAACAGTGTGGTTGGCTCAGATCCCCCAACTGCCACTCCCTACTCCTCTAGGGAGTAGCCAATGTGACACTGAGGCAGAAAGCCTGAGGAACCAAGCTAGTGCTGCAGAGACCAGATTCCTGGAAAAGAATCTACCCCGATCACTGACCCTGTGGGAGATAGCATTCCTGTATTCTCCACTCCAGTGCATACTGTGGGCAGCTGAGCATCTACCTCACCAGACTTGGGGGCCAGAGACAGCATGCAGACATCCTAGCAGAGTCCGCACAGCTCACAAGCCTACCTGTCCAGATAGCCAGACAACTGCCATGTGCACAGCCACCAGCTATCACCTGGACAGCTGGTTTGCCCTGAGTGCCTGCAGAAGCATGGACAGGAGCACCCAGACCAGCTGGGGCCAGCTGCGCACATCCAACACTGGCTGAGCTGTGGGTACTGCATCACTGAGGAGTCTGGAAAGAACTGGAGGCCCCATGCCTGTCCCAGCCATCTCCTGCAGATCCCCCAGCCAGTGCATGGACGCAACCCTGGTCTCCTGTGGACACCAGCTGGAGAGAAGTCAGAGGTGCACCAACAGCTCAGGGGACCTTTACTTTCCAAGGAATCTGCCTGCCCATGCTACCATTGTGCCCAGGGAGGGAAACAGAAAGTGTTCCTAAGCAAAGACCTGAGTCAGCATCAGATTCTGCCTACACCCTTGCAACCTGGAGGAAGGAAATCATGAGACAGGGTGAGGTTCAGTTTTGCAGTAGGAAGGACAGAGTGATACTGTGGTGTGAAAACCCAGGAATTCTGGCAAAGAGGTCCTCACTGAATCATATGCACATTTTGTGGGATTATTTAAATTATGTTCCCACTGACTATCTCCTAGGCATTTTGTTTGGTTGTATTTGTTTTCTTTTTCCCTCTTTTCTCTTCTTTCTTTCTTCCTTCCTTTCTTCTTTCACTCTTTCTTTCCTTCTTTCTTGCTTTCTTTCTTGTTTGATTTGTACTATGTGACTATGTATTTTATGTTTTTCATGTTTATTTGGTTTTTGTTTTTATTTCTTCTGTTTGCTGTGATTTAATTGGGGTCTGTGTTGTCTCCCTCTTCACATCTGCCTATCTACCTTCTTCAACTCAAGCCTCCACAGCAGTACTGTTACCTTATTTCTCATTTTGCCCCGTATGTAAACTCCACCCACCAAGTTTTTAATTTGCCATAATCTGCTCTCATACAGTCACTTCCACCTTCTCCAGTATTAACCCTCCAACCTCTCGATCCTATTCCTTTGGCTCTTCTATATCTTACCTAACCCCTATCGTCCTGTACATTTTTTTCACATTACAGGTACACAAACCTATCAGGGGTTCCAATAACCACATAGCTTTCTACAATCACAGTCTACCTCCCTCCACATATATCTCATATGTCTCACCCTGTTCCAACAAATCTCTTCATAAAACTCTCAACAATAACTACGTAACTCAACTAAAAGTGCTCGAATAGAATCTGACTCCACAGCAATATTATTCTCACCTGTCTTTAGCGCCCCTAACAATCTCCCACTTACTGTCTTGCATGCCCCTTCATCCACCTTCAGTCTTTCCCCTCAACTTTTCCTATCTTATTGCAGAAAAACTGATGACAATAAATGAACATAGTTTGCTTAGAGGACAGGCAAAGGGTGAAAATCTACAAAAGTCTATCATACATAAGTGATGTATGATTGGATCTCTTGATGCTGTTATAACCGCAAGTACTTTTCCTGCAAAATATAGTGGTGCCTTGGTTCATAAACTTAATTTTTTCCATGAGTCATAAGTTAATTAAATTCAATAGTTACTTTCATTGTTGACCTTATGCGAAATTTGATGCACTTCTCCTCCAAGTGGTTTGCAGCCAGAGTCATGGAAAGAATTAAGTTCGTGAACTAAGATGCCACTGTATAGGAACAAAATCCAAATCACTGAAATTAAATAAGTAAAGGGACAGATACTTTCTTTCAACATATAAAGCTGAAAATACATCACAAATAGTCAGTATCTTATTTAAAAATCATCATTTGAACCACAAGCTCTGCCCATCTTACTGGATCTTAACTCCCAGTACAAAAGGAAGAAAAACTAGAGGAGTGAGGATAAAAAATAGAAATAAAAAGTCAGATAAACATACACAGAGGATCATTGGAAAGCAAGGTAATAAAAAACCCTAAGACTCCCCAACTCCTTTAAGAGAGACAAAGGGGGGAAATAGAGAAGAAAGCAAATATAAGGCAGCAGAACTCTATGAAAAGATTAATGAAGAGGTGGAAAAAAATTTAACAAGTTCAAAGAGGAAATGACCCCAAAGCTCCTGGAATTATCATTCAAAATGCCCAGTAGGAATTTGAGCAAAATAAGTAAGAAATTGAAAAGTCTGATCAAAATAATTCAAAACACAAATGAAAAATTCGCGAAAGATATAGAATCCACTAAAATGTATCAGGAAAAGTACCTGAAATAACAAATTTTATAGAATTTATAAATTTAAGAAATTTTTGTTTGTTTGTTTTCTGTTTTTCTTCCAGTACCAGGAATCGAACTCATGACCTTGTGCTTGCCAGGGAGACCCTATGCTACTGAGCTAAATCCCCAGCCCAAAGAAATTATCAATGTTAAGACAGAGTAAATTTGGGGACAAAATGGTAAATTTGGTGAAATACTCAAAGAAGCCAGAAAAAGAAAACAAAACAAGAAAAAACCATTCAACAGCTAGTAAGTATCTAAGAAATCTACTCTATGGCTAGTTAAAGTTAGAGAAAAGCCAGAAGATAACATTTATAGATATATTAATATATTTATAAAGTTATAGCAGGATTTCCCCAAATATGAATAAAAGAGTTCAACATACAAGTAAAGGAGACTTTGAAAATACCAAAATGATGACGAAAAGCAAAGCTCCCTGCAGCATATGTTTATTAAATTTCAAACTGTCCAACAAATTACAGAATTATAAAAGCAATCAGGGAAAAACAAAACATCACATACCCGGCAAAGCTTTCCTTCAAATATATGAAGAAATAGGGCATTTCATAAAAAAAGAACAGCTCAAAAATTTATGAAAATTAAAGTATATTTTAGTAGAAAATACTCAAGAATATTCTAGACAGACATAAAGAAAATATAAAGCTAAGGACCCAGATGAAATGAAAACACCAAGCAAAGTCAAGCGATAAACAATTACAAAAATGATAGGAGAAGACCAACAAAGGAGTCTCCAACGGAGAAAAAGCACAGTGACAGCAAGTAACCAACATATCTCAGTAATATCTCTCAATGTGAATGACCTCAGCTCTCCAACAAAAGGGCTGAGATTGGCAGACTGGATGAAAATCCAGAATCTGACAGTCTGTTGCATTCAAGAAGCTCATGAATAATCCTATAACTGACAATAAAATCAAAGCACTAATACACAAACTACCAACTAAAAAAAGCCCAAATCTGAACTATTTCATTGCTAAATTCTATTAAAATATCAGGGAAGTCCTAACACCAATATTCTTTAAGCTTTGTAATAAAATTGCAGTGGAAGGAGTGCTCTCAAAGTCATTCCTAGAAGCTATTAATCTGATTCCAAAAACAGACAAAAAGGGAAACTACAGGAAAATTTTGCACCAGTGAAGATAGGTGCAAAAAATCCTGTCAAGTAGATACTCACAAAGGGAATGCAAGGAATCATAAAAAAAAAATCATCCATCATTACCAAATAGGCTTCATCACAGGGATGTAAGGATGGTACAGCATACACAAATCAGTAAAGATAATACATCAAGTAAAGAGACGCAAGGACAAAAGTCACGTGACCATCTCAATACACAGGGAAAAAGACTTTGACAATGTTCCACATCTTTTTATGATACAACCAGGAGGTAAATAGGTCCAGAATAACCTTATCTCAATCTGATAAAAGCCATTTATAACAAATCTACTACCAACATCATATTATATAACAAAAATAATTTTAAAAAGCTTTCCCTCTAAAATCAAAATCAAGACAAGGATATACTTTCTTACCTCTCTTATCCAACATAGTACTCAAAATGTTAGCAACACCAATGAGGCAAGAAAAAGAAATAACATATATA